>NC_034596.1:73368688-73385683 GCF_900095145.1 Mus pahari
GGCAAAGGGCACAGGGGTCAGGAGAGAGGGTGTGTGTGTGTGTGTGTGTGTGTGTGTGTGTGTGTGTGTGTGTGTGTGTGTGTGTGTGTGTGTGTGTGTGTTTGGTGAGCAGTGAATAAAAATGTAAGTGCTACTGAAAATGCCAAGCCATAAAGGAAGCCACATTGTTTCAGAATAGCCATTCTGTCCCTACAGAAGTTCACTGTGATAGATAGTGTTCCAGACTACAGGAGCTTGTGTGACTTCCTTAAACAATCTGTGTGATGTTTTTCTTTGTGAGCTTCTTAGAATAAAATGATTAAAAGGTACCCACTCATCATGATTAAGTGGAACTTATCTCTAAGTTATAAGGATAGTTTCACATATGCAAATCAATTTAGATATTTTACCTGAAGAAATGGGCAAAGAACTTGAATGTATAGTTCTCAAAAGGAGACAGAAGTGTCCAATATTTATGCAGAGGTGGGGAGTCTAATCATTAAAGAAATGCAAAGCAAAGCCCTAGTGGGCTTTCCCTCACATGGGTTAAATTACCTTTATCAAACGGTTGAAAGATAACAAGCACTGTTGGGGATGTGGAGAAAAGAAAACGCTCCTACACTGTTGGTGGCAGTGAAAATTACCACACCAGTGTTGGAAAATGCTACAGAAGTTTCTCAAAAATGAAGAACTGAATTATGATATAACTCAGCATATGCCCAGAGGAGCTGAAATCAGCATTCCAAAGAGATGTCTGCACTGCTGGGTTCATTGTAGCATTATCCCAAGACATGGGAGCAACCTAAGAGTTCATCAGCAGAGGGGTCATATTTTTAAATGTATCATGTGTATCAATGTAATGCATTAATACCATTCAGGAACAGAAAATAAATACTGCTGTTTTCACAGCAAGACAAATAGCATGTGCTCCTACTCATATGGGAACGCTTCTGTGAATCCAGAGATGCATAACAGAGTGGTGATGGGCAGGCGCTTGAGGGAGGGTAGTGATGGGGGAGACACTGGGTAGTGTACAAGTGTCAGGTAAACAGGAAGAAGTCCTAGGAACCTATTGTACAACCTGGCAACAGGCTGTGATTAACAATAAAAAATGTGTTTGAAAACTGCCAAGAGAGTAGATTTTAAGTGTTCTCATTATAGACATGATTAAATATATGAGGTAGTAGATATGATAATTAGCTTGATTTAATCATTCCATAATGTAGACACATATGAAAACATCATATTGGTTGGTGTAATAGGATACACCTGTAATTCTGTTACTTCTGAGGTAGAGGCTCATAGACTGCAAGTTGAAGGCCAAACTGCCTCAAACATACATACATAAATGATATTGTACACATAAATATATGCAATTTTTTTACTGAAAAACAGATATTTAAAATTCTATTTAAAAATGTTCATAGCAGCCTTACTGATGATAGCCTAAAAGTTGAAATAGCAGACATATCATTTAGCCGGTGAATAAACAAAATACAACACACACATCCATAAGGAGAATAGTACTTAGTCACAAAAATAATGAAGTCTTACTATATGCTACAATACAAATGAATCATGAAAGGATTATAACAAATGAAAGAAGTGAGACACAAGAGAACATATATTGTGTGCTGTTTGTGTCAAATGTCCAGAATTAGCCAAAGCATAGAGACAAAAGCAGATTGGCGGTTGCATAGTGAATGAGAACAGAGGACAATTTTGACTAGCTGATAACTCTTTCACAGTGATGAAAGTACTCAGAAATTAGTGGTGATGGCTGGGCAACATAATAAATATATTAAGACCACAGAATTGTATAGTTTAAAATGATGAGTTTTATATAAAACATGTTTATGCTGTGTGTGTGTGTGTGTGTGTATGTGTGTGTGTGTGTGTTTTGTAGGATGTTATATGGATATATGTATGTGCAGGGGTGTGTGTCCATGCACATACAGAAGCCAGGGGCAGATATGTGGTGTCACCCTCTGTCACTCTCCATCTTGATTTCTGAGACAGGGCCTCTCATTGAACCTGGAGCTCATCATTTCAGCCAGACTGGCTGCCCAGTGAGGTTCCTCATAGCTATCTGTCTCCACACCTAATGATGGGGAATTCATAAGTATGCATGCTTTTAGATGGGTGTACTCTTTGCTTTCACAAGTAGTGCTCTGGGTCACAGAACCATCTCCCCCAGCATCTTAAGATATCAGAAGAAATAAGCCAGGTACACATGAGATCCAGAATACAAATATCTTAAAACTCAAAGATTGGAAGTACCACTTAACGGCATCTATGACAACCTACACAGAAGTGAATCAGACAAAGTTAGTCTGCCAAAGAAACAAAGAAGAGACAGATAACCAAGAGAGCAGCAAAGACAGCTCACGACTCTTACAGAGGAGCATGGAGCATCCCGTGTGGGTCCCTGCAAGTCCCAGCTGCACATTTTGGAGACCCCACACCTGCTTATAGTTGCTGGTGGTGATTTCTGTGACTTAGAACTAAATAATTCCTAAGCTACGCGTCAGACAAATAGCAGTAATTACAGGATGCACCCCCTCCTACCTGCTCTAATTTGCTTTCTGTTGCTATGAGGAGGTCTGTGACCAGAATTCACCTCACAGCTCACAGCCCATCAGGGGAAGTCAGGGTGGGAACTGAAGGCAGAAATCTGGAGGCAGGAATTGAAACAGAGACCATGGAGAAACACTGCTTATCTGCTTGCTCAGCCTGCTTTCCTATTCAACTCGGGATTATCCCTCCAAAGAGACACCACCCACAGTGAACTGGGTCATCCCATATTAACAATTAATCAAAAAAAAAAAAAAAAAAAAAAGTCTCCCAGACTTGCCTATACAACATTCTGATGGAGGCATTTTCTCATTTGAGGTTCCCTCTCCCAAGTCAACCCTGGTTTGTGTCAAGTTCATAAAACAAGACAAAAGCCACTAACCAGCATGTCTAGGTTCCTCAGAATATCTGAAGAACATAAAAAAAGGTTTAAATAGCAAATATCTGAAGCTACTTAAGACAAAAAAAAAGGGGGGGGTCAAAACAAAGTGTGGTGGCCCATGGCAATAATCCCTGCACTTTAGAAGGCCAAGTGAGGCAGGAGGAGAAAAAGTTCCAACCTGGACCACAAAGCAAGACCCTGTCTCAAAAAAGAAAAGGCTGGAAGTGAAGTGTGTGTGGGGTGGGGGGGTAGGGGGAGAATAGTAATCTCATTTCACTCAGTCAGCAGCATACCTACAATTTGAAAATTCCTGAGGCCCAATCGTGGCAGGGGCTTGAAGTAACGTATGTTTAGCCCAAAGGGCAGTCGGTATAGAGGGGATAGCAGCTGCTAATCTGTCCTGACACCTCATTCAATGTTTGAGAAAAGCCTTATTTCAGAAAACTCCTCTTATGTTCTCTTCCTCTGTCCTAACAACCCTGACCTTCTTTCAACTGCCAGCCTAGATGGTTAAATACTGGGCAGGATGCTGGCCAAATCTACAAGAGAGGGTTGGGTCATTACAATGTCTGTCTTTTGTTAAAATCACCCACATAAGAGCCCAGTTTTTCTCCCAAAGCATAAAGTAATGTGATATATGATAGGAGACAGATCTGGTGAACACCCTCTGTAATAGCATCTGGGAAAATTAACTTCCATTGATTTGCTATTAAAATTCTACATCCATAACTACTTTGTATAATGATTTACTTGGTGGTGCTGATCTTAAGTCATGAGCTGGCAGGTGCTCGGGTACTTGTATAGAAGAGAGAACAATCCTTTTAAGGACAAGGGGGGGGGTAATGCTTAAATTCAGCATCAATGTTCACCCCAAGGATCCAAGAGACCAAAAATCTCTGCATTTTTCAAAGATGAGTACTTAGAAAATCAGGATTATCTCTTTGAGGTCATTAGACCTAAGCCTAAATCTAATTTGAATAATCACATTTCATTCCACCCTGAGTCAGTGAAGGACCCTGATTAATAATCAGCATTTTCTACATGCCAGTGAAGTGTTTGTTGCTATAAATAGACAGAGTTAACAATCTAATTAGCTAGAGGAACTGGCAAGATGAATACTCTGTTCAGGGAGAAAGATGACAAATGTTTAAGATCTGTGAGTACTGCCCTGTCCCTGACCCTAACCCATTTGCAGTTACTGTCAAAGGTCACCCTGTTGACCCTCATTTTAAAAACATCCCTTCCAAGAGCTGTTGCTTTCTCTTCCTGGGGGCAGGCATTTCCACAATAAATATTCTGCAAGGATACCGTAAAGCACTGAGGCCCATGGGAGGAAACATTGCAGTAGGCTCACTAGTCTCACAGTGCTGTCATCCCAACATTTTATAGTCCTTGGACTTGCCATCCTCAGTCACCAGGTCCTGACTCTAGTAGTCAGGGAGGAAAGTTTCTGCCATTGTCTTTGTCACAGCTGTCACTTGACTCTCCTGGAAGCTCCTTGACACCTTCATCTACTCATTTACAAGGGAATAAACTTAACAACACGTGATGGGACCCTTGGACAAAGGAATGTTTTCACTTAAATGACTTATAATTACAATCTGAGAATCGTAGTCTGATTTTCGGGTGCAGAGTTTACTGTTAAACGGCTATATGCTTTAAAAATTATTTGTTCTCAATTTTGTGCACATGTATCATGCACATAGATCAATTCTCCTCTTCATTATCCTTTTTCATTTCTTTCCTCTCCCCCACTCCACTGCTTCTTCCCCCTCTACACGTTCTTCATAAGTTTTCAGGTCTTTTCTATTATGTGTGTCCCATTAACTAAGGTTGCCTGCATGGGAATGCATAGGGCTTATTTACTTGATCAAGGGCAATTCATCTGTGGCTATACCACTGAAGAATATGACGCCCCCTGCTATGGTGACCATGAACAGTCTATAAGTCCTTAGGGAGGGAGGGGTGTGACCTCACGAATCCCTGCCCTCATGATGAGATGTTGATGGGCTCTGTCTTGTCCCTATTTTGTGCTCCTAGCCCCCTGCTGCTGTGTGTTCATGTAAAAATACATCTTTGACAACAGCAGGACATCTTTCTTCCTCTTTTTCCTCTGTTTTTATTTCATTTGCAATTAAGTGTCTCCTTTACTTGTCTTTTTCCTCAACAAGGGACAGCTGATTTCCCAGCTAGCAGCACTGACCCCTCTTGTTTAGTCAGTCTTTGGTATTTACAGAATACTTTAAAGGTGGGATCTTTGTTGTTTGTCTAAGTGCACACAGCATGAGGAGCAGTGTAAGAAGAGGGCTGGGGGCCATGTATTTCCTCTTCCTACCACCAAAATTCTCAACAGAGTAATTTCTATCTATGGTTTGAACATCTTTCACTAATGGCATCTTGGGGACAAGGTCTCATTTCTACGGCTTTGTGAAGCATCCACCACCATTGAATATCTTTTTTCATCCTTCCAAGTCCTCAATCCCCTGGGTGAAGGGAACATTCATTTTCCCTTGAAAATTTTTGTGTTCTGGATACCAGGTAAAGCTGATTTCAGGTAAGTATGTATCCAGTGTTTTTATACTAAAGTTTATTTGTTACTTATCTGAAATTCTAATTTAATGGGATGTCCTATATTTTATCAGGCAATCCTACTTGGTGATGATAAATTTTTGTCTCTTTCCCTCCAGGCTTTAGACTTTGTTCCTATTATTTCTTTTCTCCTCGTTGTCCCTCTCTGAATTTATCTTTTGTACCAGGCTTAACCACCACATCACTTCTAGATCGCCTTTCTCCTTCCTCTGAACTCTTTAAACATATTCAGCAGTTTTATATGCATCCCTGTCACATATATCTCTTCTATTGTCTTAAATTATTATTCAAACCTTTCGTGTGTTTATTATTTGTTGCTTACACTTGATTTTAAACTCCTTAAGGTCAGAATTCTTTGGATTCCCAAGTCCTGTAGTGCAGCCCACTGATGAGCTGCCAACAACTCAGGAAATCCTCAGCTTTTATTTTTTACGCATCAAATAATCGCTTACATTTTTAACCACACTGCTGCCTGGGACCGCTTCTACTACATTTCAGTTCCTCATTCTCACTCCACAGGAAACATGTCCCACCTCTCCCTCCTCCCCACTCTTACCTGATGACCTTGCCTCCCACACGGCTAGAAAAATAGAAAAAAAATAGCAATCAGAAAAAATTCCCATGAGCTCTCACTTGTCTAACAAACAACCTAGCTGCGTCTGTACCCATACATCCTGCCTTCCCTCTTGTGACAGGGAATCCACTCAAGGCTCCTTTTTAAAGCTCGGCCCCTCCCCTGTGCACTGGCTCGACTCTCAAGAGCTACTCAAGGACATTGCCACAGCAAGTCTCTCTTCTGTCCCCTATATCATTTTCTTCCTTGCAGAGGCTGCTGCTGTTAGTATGTTTCAGTATTTCCCTCTTTAACAAGTAAACAAGTAACCGAGCCTCTCTCCCCTTGACATCAGATTGCCTTGCAGCTATTTTTCCGCCCCTTTTGCTGAAAAAAAAAAAAAAAAAAAAAAATTCCTCCAGAGTTTGTCCTGAAATTCCACTTCGCCTGCTAACATTTTCCTTTGAATCCACTATAATCACGATTTTGTCCCACCTACGCCTCAACTGCTCTCATCAAGGTTACTTATTAATCACCCCCAAATTGCTACACTGAAGGATAACAACTCAGTCCTGCCTGACTCCACCATACAGGAGGCACATACTCCTGACTCAGTCAGCAGTATGTGAACTGAGTTAATTGCTTTAGCAATTGCCCCCCCCCCTCTTCTACGTAATACGTTTTCAAACATTCTTGAAATAGCACCTTCTCTTAGCTTCTACATCACCACTTCTTGCATGGTTATGGGCTAGAAGTCTGAAATCAAGGAGTCAGCAGGACATGATCCCTTTGAAGCTTCTAAGGGGGCAGAAATCTTGCTTTGCTTCTTCCTATCACATAGAATTTGCTCTTAATCCTTGACAATCCTTAACTTACAGATGTATCACTCCAGACTCTATCCCTAATGCTACATAGCATCCACCCAATCTATCAGTGCTTGAATCCAAATTGCTTTTTATAAGGGCATCTTCTTGTTGGGCAAAGATAAATCCAAATCTAGTATGGCCTTATCATAGTTTGATTACATTCTGCAAAAGCCCCATTCCAAAGAAAGTCACTTTTTACAAGTGTTAGGGGTAAAGCCTTGGGTGTTTGGGGGAAGGAAGGCAGGAAGAGACACAGTTCAACTCATGACAGTATCTAATGGGTCTGGAAACATCCTCTAAGAGTCGAGTCAGAAATGGAAGTTTTAACATTGCTAGAAGGTGTGTATGTCCAAAGACAGCCCAGCTGTGCATGGATCAGACACATGCCAGGGTTTCCTTAAAACTGAAAACAAGCAAAGAACACTCTACCTAAAGGCGTGAAATTGTCATCCTGGTGGGAAAGGGTTTGGCAGAATGCCCTTGCTTCACTAAGAGGCAGATTGATCCATAGAGTAATCTACTTTAATCAGTGTTATGTAATCCTGCAAAAGGGCATGCAGTGCAAGCTGGGATGCAGAGAAGAGCTCGGGGAGGCTTCTTGCCCTACATTGTTATGCGGTGCTACTGCGCAGCTGGCACACCTTTCCGCCTGCTCTGCCTCTAGCACCTCGCCCGCCCGGCAACTAACCCACTTTAGTCAGCCCTTCCAATGGTAAGGCAGGTTCTATATTTAGACAGTGTTCTCTGCCTGAGGATGAACTGAACTGGCTGCAGTGTCACACCTTGACACAGCTCTGTTCCTTTGCTTTGTGTCTGTTGTGGGGGACCACCAGCCTTCTCTGGAGCATGAACTTAACGTGTTCTAAGAGCTAGCGAGACTTCAGAAGCTCATCAAAATCAACTCCTTTACATAGCATCTAAGTGTCAACTTCAGAGCCTGAGTTTGAATCAGTCTTAATATTTCTTAGCTGTGTTTCTTTGGACCAGACCTTTTATCTATGCCCCATCTAGAAAATGTAGACACTGGTAGTATTTGTCTCAAAGACCATAAACAAACAAGACAGTGCATGAAAAGCCTCACAACATGTTTTTTGGCACAAAGTAAATGTAGAAGAGATTTTGACGATTCCTATTATCATGTATCATGTATCATGTATCATGTATCTTAGTATCAGACCGTTCTGTTAAGGCTCAGAGACATGATATGGCTGTCCAAGTTAAGCAGCAATTTAGTACACAGTCAGATCTGGAATTGCTCTGCCAGGGCACCCCTCTCCTATTAGGTCCACAGTTGGCACACTTTGAGTAGCTCCCATGAGATAGATAAGAAAGGTAGGAGTCATGCCTCACCAGCTCCACGGGCTCTGGCTTTAATTTTCCCAGACTGCCTAATTGTCACTGTGAAAGCCTGGAGGTGGTCCTAAGGGGATGAGGTAATAACAGTAACAGCAAGTTAGATTGGAAGGGTGTGAGATTAAAGGCAGGAATATCACTTAGCGGCCATTACAGTAGTCCAGCCAGTAATGATAAGATGGGAAGAAAAAATGGGGAGATTATGTTTATTTTAAAAATAATCACAATAAACTAAGATAGTTTATTACCAACAAAAGTGCAAGGCCAGTCAGTGCTTTCCCATTTAGAACATGAAGGCAGATTCAAGACTTGTGAGGTCGGCTGGGTGAGAGTTTGTGGTCGCTTTACCCAGTTAGAAATTAAGAAGAAAAGAAAATTGCTTAGGATTCTAAGATGATTCCAGAGCTACTTCAATCCTATGAGGAAGATGAAGAGGAAACAAAGGAGAAGGTGCCCCCCAGGCCCCTGCCTCCAGGTAAGAGAGTGGTGACAAGCCCAAGAAAGTATTAGTTTACACAGATAAGGGGGTCACATGGTACTGAAAAGAACAAGCATTTTGAAAAAAAAAACACACATAGAAATTTCCTAAAAAAAGAAAGAAAGAAAGAAAGAAAGAAAGAAAGAAAGAAAGAAAGAAAGAAAGAAAGAGAAAGAAAGAAAGAAGGTAACTTAAATTTGGAAAAAAAAAAAAAAGTAAGTCTCTGGGGGTAGACAAGACGGCTCAGCAGGCAGAGCTTCCTACCACCAAGCCTGCCAGTTTGAATTTGATCCCTGGGCTCTATTTGAAATATTAAGAAATAGGTGACTTCTGCAAGTTATCCTTTGACCTCCACATGCATGCTGGGGCATGTGTGTATGTACAAAATAAATAAGTAGATGGATTTTTTTTCCAAATCTCTGCGCCCCATTCACATCAGTTCACCAGGTCACACTCTTAGGCCTCACATTAGAACCCAAATAGTAAAGGGGTTGAAACAGGGTGCCCACCGGAGGAAGAAGGTTAGGGTGGTGGTTAGGTGTGGTGAAGGTAGGTAGTTAGATGTAAAGATAAAAGGAAATATAGCCTTGAGGGTGGCCAGCTGATTTCTAAGCATCAATTTGGAGGATAGAAGCCTTCCCCCAAACTTAGAATAAACAAAATGTGCTCCCAATATCCAGTTCTTATTCCAAACTCCAGGCTGGCCTTGAACTCACCATGATCCTCCTGTCTCAACTTCCCAACTTCTGGGATTTCTGGTATGTACCACCATGTGCTGCCAATTTTTTTGGTTTTCATATCTACTTCCTAATACAAGCCTTAAAATGCCTACAGGTCACATTGATGGTTGGTGTTACAGATATGAGAACCAAAATTTAGAACGATCACAGACTTGACACAACCTTTAAGTGCATTTTCAAATCTATCACGGCAGAAGATCTGATGGGAAAGGGGAACCAAATGTAAAGAAGGAAGCCTCACATAGACCAGCTTTAAGTGGGTAGCTTGAGATGTTGCATCCAACTGGCAGGATAAGGGAACATCCTAACTTCACTCTATTCCTATTGACACTCTCAAGATGGGAACCTTTGGCAAAATACAGATGCTCATCAACAAATAGCCATCCTTAATGAAGGAAATCCTGCTGTTTGTGATCTCCTGGAAGAACCTAGAACACATTATGCTTAGTGAAATAACCAGGTACAAGAAGATACATACAGCATGCTCTCACATACAAATGGAATCTGCGGAGGTCAAGTGTACACTAGATATAGAAGCTGGGGTTGGGGATGAGAAATGCTGACCAAAGGATACAAATTTTCATTTAGATAGGAGGCTATGTTTTCAAAATCTGCAGTACAACATGATAATCAAAGATGATAATAATTCACTGCATATCTCAAAACAATTAAAGAAGTGTGCTCATTAGTGTTATAAAATCACTCTATAATATATTAAATCATCACATTGTTCCTATTTAAGTATATATGGTTGCAAATTAAAAATAAAAGTTGTGGGTGAGGGGAGGAGAATGTAAACCTTTGAGAAATTCTAAAAGAAATTCATTCATGTGCTCACAGGTATTTTTAGTGCATACTATTAACAAGCTGGTCGTGTTCTCAATGCAAGGATACAGCAAGGGCAACACAGAGTTCGTGCTTAGAGAAGGCAAATCCTAAACTAACAAGTAAGAAATGTTCACACAGCTCAGTGTGGTGGCACAGGCCTATAATCCCAGCACTCCAGACTCCGAGACTGCACGAATACAAATTCCAGACCAACCTAGTGCTGCATAGCAATTCCAGACCAACCTGGCAAGATTAAGTTTAGATATACAGAAGAAGGAGAGGGAGGGAGGCTAGGAGGGAGGGAGAAAGGGAGGGAGGGATGTGAGAGAGAGAGAGAGAGAGAGAGAGAGAGAGAGAGAGAGAGAGAGAGAGAGGGAGAGAGATCATTTCAGAAGGGTCACTAAGTGCTACAGAAAGCCCATGCAGTCAGAGTGCTAAGGGGTTTGCTTTTATTCGAATCTCAAGGGAAAGCAAGCGTAGGGTTTGGGGCAGAAGAGTGATTTCTTTTTAATTTATGCTTTTAAAATTCCCTTTAGCTGTGGCGCAGAGATGGAAGGGTGGGGCAGCACCAACAATAGCCCGAGGAGCACTCTGCCGCCTGAGAGTTACCTGAGAGCAGCTTCGGTTGGGGTAAAAGTAGCAGAGCTTGGAGAACGTGGATGGATCTGGCACAGCCCGTATTTTGTGCAGAGCACTAATGGACTAGACACAGACAGGCTAAAATAAATAAATAAATAAATAAATAAATAAATAAATAAATAAATAAATAAATAAATAAGTAAAAAATGCAGGGGCTGAGAATAGCTCACAGAGCTAAGTCCTTGTCTGTCCTGGTAAGAGGCAATACCTCCCAGCTCCAGAAAGGGATATGGCAATTCGAAGCAACCAAAGCTGCACAAAGTACCTGGAAGGAGTCAAAAGCGTCACTGAATGTAAATGTAAATTCTGTCCTCACCACTGAGAGTCATATAAAGGTGCAGGTCTCCTACATCTCTGAGCACGGATTTGCTGGGCCTATTTGCTGATCCTCTTTGGTTCTTCACCGTGCTTTACTTCTAGACCCCTAACTTCTTACCCTGTTTCTAAATCTGCTCTTCTTGTAGATCTGAAAATAGTATCCCTTTGAGTTGGGCTCACAAAATAAAAGCAATTGTTCCCCTGCTCTCTGGGTGCTTACACTCTGCCAACAAACACAGGCTTCTAAGTCTATCACAGGCATCCTCGCCAAAGACATCTGGCAACTACACCATCTTCACAGACTTCCTCAGCCAACCCTGCTCAAGCTAACGATAGTTTCCTTGATTATACTGACATATTTACAAGCACAATTGAAGTGCTAATGTTATACAATAAAGTGTGGTTATTCATGAATGGGGTTTACATTGGAATGTAGCTACATTCATTATCTTATTGATTAGAATGTTTAGATACATAGCAATGAGATGAATGATAAATTAGATGGTAGAGAGATAGATAGATGATAGATGAATGATAGATAGATAGAGCTACAACACATAGAAAAAAATTATCAGAACCCAGTTTTTAGTGTATAATACAAACAAAGCATCATGATACGGCATTTACTTTTCTCTCACATGGTATACTGCAAAAGGTCCTGTTCTTGTCTACATAACTACTTGTGGGTGAAGGTCCTGCAGAAACCAGAAGTTGAACAGAGGTAGAAACGAGGCCTACTCTGGTCCTGCTGGAGCTGAAGGCCTCCCTTTACCTTTTTAAAAATTCTAGTCACAGAAACTGATATTGATTTCGGATCCTGTTACTAGGTCATAACTCCTAGTTTAAACAGCTATTGTCATAGTAAGTTTTTGTCAACTTGATACAACCTAGAGATGCCTAAGAAGAAGGAACCTCAGCTGAGGAATTGCCTCCATCAGGCTGGCCACTGGGCATGCCCGCGGGGCATTTCCCTGACTTCTGATTGTGCCTGGGTTCTATAAGAAAGGCATTTGAGCAAGCCAGGGGAAGCAAACCAGGATACAACGTTCTCTGCTTCAGTTCCTGCTTCCAGGTTCCTGCCTTGAGCTCCTGTCCTAGTTTCCCTTCTATGGGCCTGGAAGCCAAATACCCACCTACACCCCAAAGCCAAGCAATCCCACACCTCTTCCGCTGCTTTCAGTCATGTTTCATCACAGTAACAGAGAAGCAGAGAAGAACAGGTTTGCTACAGGGTCTCAGCTGACTGGATTTTATAGAATCAATACTTGTTTCTCAGGGAGTTGAAGTCTGTAGCCTCCTGCTGTGAGGTAGGCCATGATTCTTGTGTATTTGAACCCCCTGCGACTGGATAAGGCACTTGTCACTTGTAATTTTTCAAAGATGCTTTTAATTCAAGTGCTTGCCCATCTGTTAAGATCTATTTATTGCTTTTTAAGAGGAAAAAAAAAATAACAGCAAGTTAGGAATTCCAGGCTCATACTAACCAGGATTTTTCCCTTCTTTGTAGAAACCTTCCATCTGTCTGCCCTCTTTTGGACACAACTCAACTAGGAGCACACAGCTCATCAAATCAAATGCGGGTGCTGTCAAAAATATGCCAAACTATTGTGTCACTTGCTTTGTTTTTTTTTTTTTTTTAAGGAAAATTAAAATCATATTTAACATAGTGAGTTGTTTGTTTTGGTGCTTTCCTCTCCTCTCATTGCAGACACCTCAGTTTACTGCTATATACAGCATCCCTCCAAGGATCACCCCAGTACCTTCCTTCCATGCAAACCGGCTAAGACCATTCCACCTGAACATAGACCAGTGGGAGAGAGAGAGAGAAAAACAAAAACAAAAACAAAAACAAAACAAAACAAAAAAAAAAACACATGGGGCAAGAGGGAAACCAAAGGCTCTGATTCTGAACCTCACTGAATCAGGACCCTCAATATGAAAGCAATTCCCTCATCGGGCTAGTTCTGTAGCCCTTCCAATGCCTAGCAAAGGAGGTTGCTGCTCTCCTAGAACACAATCCCCATGGTGAGTCACTTAATCTCTGACTAGTTCTCTTTCATGATTTAACTTTGATATTTAAAATAATAGTTGGAACAGTAAGAACAGCTTCCTACATTCCAATGATTTTTGAAGTCTTATCAGAAATTGAAGGTCATATATAAGAAGATAAAGGGTTCAGTAGTTACTGCCAAGTAACTAAACAAGGGAGCCTGAAGTCTAATGGAGAACTCTTCCTCCCCCCACAAATGGAATCCCAAGATCTCAGTTCCCTGGTCCTACCACAGCCATGACGAAATGGATGACCCCTCTAACACTCAGTTTCCTCCTAAGGTTATCTGGAGATTAACAACAGCAAATCATATGGAGCATTTAATATACTCACTTGTAACAATTAAGCCCACAAATGGAGGACACCACTGTTACTCTTGTGAAAGAAAGTAGAATGTCTTGTCGAAGCAGAGTAATCCAAACGTGAAATCTGGAAGACAAAAAGAAAAGAAAAAAAATAATAAGGAGATGCCCTTGAAGCGAATCTGATTGCAAACTCAAATGCTTAGGTTTGAAAGGTAGGGCCACAACACAAAAGAAGAGGCTGGGGAGGCCGGGGAGGCCGGGGAGGCAGAGCTGGGAAATTATCTCAAATGGGTAGGAAGTACTGCTTTCCTGAGTCAGGGTAATGCCACCGTGCTGGGTCCTGCTTAATCATGCAAATATCTTGTCATCTAATCACAGGAGCCTATTAAAGCAGAGGCTTATTTTTCAATTTTGCTTCACACCATTTTCCTCTGTCTCTTCTGGTTGCTTTCTGATTCTGGAGAGACCTCTTCAAGAAAGCTAATTTTTGTTTACTCAAAATATGCTTATTATGGACCCTGTCTCCACTAAGTCCCACTCTTGTTCTATAATGCTAAATCGCTTTCTGTGGTTCTAATCAGTGTGCCCCTTGAGTAGTACTTAAGTATTCTACATATGATATCTGAAACAGAAATAATTAAAAAGGAGGGCAGTCCCTGTAGACTAAAAATAACCGCGGTAGCATTCCGATTAGGTTTGAGCAATACAAGCTGCAGCACTGAGATAAACTACCTGGTTTGCCCGTTTCTTAAATAAGAATCCTGTCTGCAAGCTTTCAGTTAAGCCCAGTGACTCTTTTAATGCCATCTGACAGGGTTCTTTTGGAGGCAAGACTTCTAAAATCCATCTCCTACCTAGGAAGACTATCTTCTCAGCCCAAATCAAACCACCTCTAAGATGCATACATTTATGAGAAGAAAGGATTCGATTGCGATGTGCTTTCTTGGTGATTTACTTTACCGTTTCATAAATTCTGTCTTTATTTCTAGTCTTGGTTGGTTATCATTTGGCAGTATTTACCCAGCCTCTTCACCAAGTAAGTATCAACCAATAAACAAAATGTGCCAGTAGAATATAATTTAAAGAAATCCTTCTCATATGTATATATATGCATATATATGTAAAGTAAGCATTATTTTATAATGTTAATAATAGGCTCTTAATTTATCGAGGTTATGTTTAAATTTCGGCAGAATATTTTGCTTAAGGTAAAATCTCAAGACTGTATTAAGATATTAGTAACCTCTTCAGAGCCTTCTGGGCAAGGGAGATAGCTTGTCAGAATGCTAGTTCCCTGACCTGCTAATGGCATTGAAAGTACCTACCTCGAGATGTGTGAGGATGCGAAGTGATAATGTTCCTGGCTTACGGTGGGCACTTGAAAAGGGCTAGCTATTATCATCTGAGTCTCTAAAGAGGAGTGTGAAGCTGAAGGAGTGGAACGGTGAGAAATCTGGAAAATACTTCAGACTAAACAGCCAATTACTGCCTTTCCACCAGTTTGTGAGGTTTTGTATGGGGGGGGGGAGAGGGTATTCTAAAAACTTAAATTTCTGTCTCATTAGAAAACTTCTCTGCTCTGCTGGATTTCCTGCTGTGTCATTTGGTGAGTGGAGAACCTAGCTTATTTCACTCAAGTATTATCTGAGGCTAAGCCTGTACTGACAGCTAATGACACTTGTTAATGAGGTAAGAAAAAGATAAATGAGGCAATATGAGGCTGGCATCTTAAGTGTTTGCTTAATGATACTATTCCCTGAAGATACTACACAACTTATGGAAAACACTCCCTTCATGTCACTGTTTTTAAATAGTCTGACTTAACCTAACCGTGCTCCTACGACTCCCTGAAAACTGTACAAATACTCTCACCTTCAATCGTCCATCAGTTTTCTCAAAGCTTAAGGGGTTGTGTAGCTTGCATACCCACAAACTTGATCTAAATGTCTGGGAAACTATTAACCGTTCTTTCCTAGTTTGCATGCATTGTACTACCCGTAATGTGCATAGGCTGCAGACCCTGCTGGCATTGTATGTAATATACACAAGCTGTGAATTTCCCTCACAGTGGCCTGGAACCACTGTAATCTTGCATCATATCTGGAAATCCTGAGATTTATCTGTCATCAGGTTCTTTTCCTACAGAAAGCCTGGTGCAGTACCTTGCCTAAGGCAGCCTTCCACATATAACTGATGGGGTTCTTCTGAAGTGTATTTCTGCCTTGCAGCTCTTCCTGAATCTGGGTTCTAGCCATTTGACTTCCCAAAGGGAAAGATGGGAAAGAGAAAAGAGCCAAAATTAAATCAGCAAGACTGCCTGATTATAAGATACTTAGGAGAGAAGGGAGAAAAAGAACTTTAAAATCTACTGAGAGCCACAGAGATAGCTCAGAAGGCAAACATGCTTGCTGCCAAGCCTATGGACCTGGGATCAATCCATGGAACACACATGGTAGAAGGAGAAAACCAACTGCCACTAGCCGGTGTCTGACCTCTGCACATGCCAACACACACACACACACACACACACACACACACACACACACACTATAAAAACTGATGTCACTACATAATACGCTAATGCCTTTATCTTCAAAAAAACAACTTTCTAGACACTATCCTCCCCAAAATGCCTATGTAGCACTTACAGAAAACACAATACCCATTTGCAAATGTTTCTCTGGAAACAAGAGGTGTCTTAGTCAGGGTTTCTATTCCTGCACAAACATCATAACCAAGAAGCAGGTTGGGAAGGAAAGGGTTTATTCAGCTTACATTTCCACATTGCTGTTCATCACTGAAAGAAGTCAAGACAGGAACTCAAGCAGGTCAGGGAGCAGGACCTGATGCAGAGGCCATGGAGGGATGTTACTGTCTTAGTCAGGGTTTCTATTCCTGCACAAACATCATGACCAAGAAGCAGTTCGGGAGGAAAGGGGCTTACACTTCCATACTGATGTTCATCACCAAGGAAGTCAGGACTGGAACTCAAGCAGGTCAAGAAGCAGGAGCTGATGCAGAGGCCATGAAGGGATGTTACTTACTGGCTTGCTCAGCCTGCTCTTATAGAACCCAAGACTACCAGCCCAGAGATGGCACCACCCACAAGGGGACCTCCCCGCTTGAACACTAATTGAGAAAATGCCTTACAGCTGTATTTCATGGAAGCATTTCCCCAGCTGAAGCTCCTTTCTCTGTGATAACTCCACCTTGTGTCAAGTTACTCAAAACTAGCCAGTACAATTGACCCCTTGTCAACTTGACACACAAACACATCACTAGTAAGCCTCAACCCTTAGTTCCTATTCATCCCCAAGATCTAAATAACTTTAAAAGTCCCA
>NC_034596.1:73385908-73398174 GCF_900095145.1 Mus pahari
TCAATCTCCAACCATCCAATGTCTGGGATCCAACTCACGATCTTCTGGGCTCCTTCAAGGGCTTGGGTCACTTCTCCAGCCATGCCCTTTATAGCACACATGTTGTCTTCTAGGCTCCAGCCACCTATACTCCACTGCTACTGCTGTTCTTGGTAGTCATCTCATGGTACTGGCATCTCCAAAATGCTGCTGTCTTCCACTGTAACTTGGCTTCAGCACTAGCCTCCTATAGGTTATAGGTGCCAAGTCTCAACTCCTTTGCATGACCCCGTCAGTCCTGGGCCATCAATTGCAACTGAGGCTGCACCTTCACCAATGGCCTTCCATGGCCTCTTACAGTGCTGAGCCTCAGCTGCTCTTCGTGACCCCTTCATACCTTCAAAACCAGTACCACCTGGGTAACTCTTACACATTACTAAGTCCAATAACAGCACAAGGTACAACCATGGCTATCTCTGGAACGCAGCCTCTGTGCCCTCAGAAAACACTTCCCAGAAGATGTCACCTCAGTGATGCTGGTCTCTTTCTAATCACCACTAATTTCTTAGCTCCAGCTAACCCGAATCAATAGTCCCAGTAATACAAAGGTTTCACTTTACTAGTTCTGATATCTTGTTAATCACAGCTGATTCTTCAGCCCCAGCTAACCAGATCCACAGAATCTTCATAATCAAAGTAACAATGGCCCTGAAAAGAGTCTTTAATCTTCCCTCTGAAATTATTGTACTGGCTAGTTTTGTGTCAACTTGACACAAGCTAGAGTTATCACAGAGANAGGAGCTTCAGTTGGGGAAGTGCCTCCACGAGATCCAGCTGTAAGGCATTTTTTCAACTAGTGATCCAACAGGGAGGTCCCCTTGTGGGTGATGCCATCTCTGGGCTGGTAGTCTTGGGTTCTATAAGAGCAGGCTGAGCAAGCCAGGGGAAGCAAGCCAGTAAGTAACATCCCTCCATGGCCTCTGCATCAGCTCCCGCTTCCTGACCTGCTTGAGTTCCAGTCCTGACTTCTTTCAGTGATGAACAGCAATGTGGAAATGTAAGCTGAATAAACCCTTTCCTCCCCAACCTGCTTCTCAGTTATGATGTTTGTGCAGGAATAGAATCCCTGACTAAGACAAAGAGGTTTCCCTGAATGTGGGATTTTTCAGTGCAAAAGTGGACATACATAGGCCAAACGGGAGGTGTTTGTCCTACTCTGAAACCTTACTTATAGTTTTTTTCTTCTCTTTTCTGATTTAGAAAGATGGCCATCCTGCTCTTGAGCCTATATGGTGGACTATAAACCAACTACCCTCAGTTACAATATGCACCCAGCTGTGTATTTAAGTATTATTGAATGTAATATGGGAAGTACAGAGCAAGATTGAAAAAAGCAGCTTGTATTATTAGGAACATTTTATTGTTCAGGCTTCTGCCTCTGTATCTTAATTCTTTTATAATAGCCATCCATTACAATTGAAAGTAACCCTGATATTTATATTACCCAATAGTCTCACTATTAGGTATATACCCCAAAAGATAGGACAGAAGGGACTGAAAGAGGTACTTAACTATGATGTTCACTGCAGCATTATTCACCATAAGCAATAGGTGTGAACTCAAGTATCCATTTGAAGATGAGTGGATAAATAAAGTATTCTTACGTACACACAATGGAATACTTTTTGATTATAGAAAGGAAAGGAAAACTGGCTTGTGATACAAGATAGATGAACTTGAGAGACACTATGGCAAGTATGGTAAGACCCAAAATCTCTAAAAGAAATTCAGACAAATACACTAGAGTCTATTGAGGGCCTGTGGAAAGGGGTGTGAGAGTGGGAGTTCATGCTGACTAGCTATGGGATTTCTTCCTGGGATAAGAAAAATCATTTCGGAAATAGTGATAGCCTCATGTTCTGTGCATGTTAATTAATGCCGTGCTAACTTCTTCCTTCTCACTGTGAGAAAATACCTGATAGGAACATAAGGGAAGAGGGGGGTCATGGTTCCAGGAGGTACAGCTCATCATGGTAGGAAGGCATGGGGGGGGGGGCTAAGTGGCTCAACTCACTGCAGCAGGAGTCTGAGCAGACAGGACCTCACATCTTGACCAATCAGGAAGCAGAAAAGGGATCAGTACCAGAGCCAGGCTATATCTTTGAAAGGCCACTTCTATTATCTACATCTTTCAGCTAGGCTTTATATCCCAAAGGTTCTACACCCTTCTAAGACATGACAACAGGACAACATCTGGAAGCCAAGAGCTGGGGTGCGGGAGTGGGTGGGTGGGGGGTTGCATTTCAAACCATAACAATGTCACTGAATTACATGTCTTAAGAAGTCAAATTGGTCAATTTTATGTTTTATGTATTTTTAACAAAATAAAAACATACCAAAAATTATTTCTCACGTATTTGAAGTTTATAGCTAATGTAGCAGTAACAATCCAGACTGTATCAGGTAAAATATAAAATGGATCTCCTGTGCCTTCAAGCTACCTTCCCTTCCTATGCATCGGTTTCTTGAAAAAGGTCAAGCATTTCCAAAACATAGTTGGAGATCTCTTTTGAGTTCTCTACTTCAAGTACTATAGACATGTGTGGGGGAAGTGAGCTGTGTCAGCAGAGTTACTCTTCAGCTTGAACTCAGTGTGTAAACACGGTTCTTAGCAACTCTAACCATCCAAACTATAAGACATTTCAGAAGGCACAAAAATTGCACCTCCAAATGGAACTACAGCAGGAAACATCATCTTCAGCCTACACTCTATAAAGCTTCCCAAACCACTGTCTGGTCACAGAGTGGTTCTTTGCCAAATTGTAAAGGGGGGGGGGGTGTTCTTTTCACACATAGCTTTTCGTTTTCATAGTACATTTGTTGAAAATTATATTTCCCAACGGAATTGCCTTGTAAATCATCGAGGATCGGTTGAGTGGGTGTTATAAATGTCTGGTTCTAGATTCTGCTTTACTCTGTTCATCTATGTCTACGTTACTCCCAAATCATACCGTTTTGTTGGCTTTAGCTGTTTGTAGTAAGTTAGAATCAGCTATTCTATGCCCTCTGACTTTGTTCTTGTCTGCAAGTGTTCTGCTTGATCTCTCATGTTTGTACACAAACTGCAGAATTAGCCTCTCCATTTAGGTCGGGATTCTGTTTGGATTTTGACATCTTAAAGATCTTGTCTTACTGATGGTCATGGTTTATTTCTCTTTAATTCAGGTTTTCTTTGCTTTTCAGAAAGATTGGTAGTTTTTAGTATACATATCTAGTATTATTTTATCAAATATGTTCATAAAAATTACACAGTTTTGATACCATTACAAATATAGTAGTATTTTTCATTTAAATTTCTAATTTTATTTTAAGTATGGTCAATTATCTTTTAGAAATTTTAGCTCCATTTGTGTCTGCCTGTGTGTGTCTATCTGTGTGTGCAGCAGCACACAAGTAAAGGTCAGAGGACAACTGGCAGGCATTTATTCTCTCCCTCTACCATGTGAGTTCTGGGATCAAATTAAGGTCAGGCTTGGTACCCACTGAGCCATCTTGCAGGTCCCTATGCTTTTATTTTAATTCATCTATCCTTATAGTTAAAATGGGGTGCTTATAAAAAGAATAAAGTTGGGACTCTACAGTCTGCCAATCTTCTTCTTTTAGTGGTACTATTTAAATAATTTATATCTAATGGGAACATGGATATAACTGGCTTTATATCTATCCACTTGCTATCTTGAGTTTTAAATCCTGATACATCTTTTGGTAAATCTACATAAATTCAATTAGGGTCTTTATTTGTTGAACCAATCTCTCATTATGTAGACCAGATTAGTCTCAGGATCCTCTTGCCTCAGTGTCCCTCCCCCCTCAGCTAGGGTCTTTTATTCACCTACTTCCTTCACCTCATCATTTCTCTGCCATTTGTCACTTCTCAGACACCTCTAAATGAGAATGTAATGTCTTTGTCACATAATTCGATTATCTCTATTGTCTCTGGATCTCTATGGGCTTTTCCCTTGATCACGGTCTTTTTTTTGGGGGGGGGGGGATGGTTGACAGTTATGCCGGGTGTGGAACATTTAAATTTTTCTGGCTTTATAATATGCCTTTAGCTGTTGTTAAGTTTTGTCCCAGGAGACAGTTAAGTTCCTGGAGTCAGTTTAGTCACTTTAAGTTTTGTTTTTAAGGTCTACTATTATGAATTTCAAGGAACCTTTAATTCGGGGTTGATTTGACACCATATCACGTCTTTATCTTTCGGAGCATTCTGCTTTAGGGTTTTAATGTTTAGATGCCCTGCTGCTTGAGCTGTTTCCAGGCCTACTCAGTCTGGGTATATCTTTTCAAGTTGTTCTTCAATATGTTTACTTACATGAGCAAATAATCAGATGAATACCCAGCTATAGATTCAAGAGTTCTCTCTACAGCAAACTGAAGATATTCATACCCCTTCCCCCTCCCTCCCTCATATTCTATTTATTTTACACTGAAAATTCTAAGAAGCTTGGTCTTCCTAAAGTCCCTGACAGTTCCATCTTTCCAGCTGTGATGCTTTGTATATGACTGGCCCAGGGAGTGGCACTATTAGGAGGTATAGCCCTGTTGGAGTAGGTGTGGCCTTGTTGGAGTAGATGTATCACGGTGGGTGTGGGCTTTAATACCCTTGTCCTACCTGCCTGGAAGCCAGTTTTCAC
This sequence comes from Mus pahari, assembly GCF_900095145.1. NCBI lineage: Eukaryota > Metazoa > Chordata > Mammalia > Rodentia > Muridae > Mus > Mus pahari. Next base: position 73,390,585 of record NC_034596.1, read on the forward strand.
CGAGTGACCTTCAGATGAAGATGTAGAACTCTCAGCTCCTCCTGCACCATACCTGCCTGGATACTGGCATGCCCCTGCCTTGATGATGGGCTGAACCTCTCAACTTGTAAGCTAGCCCCCAATTAAATGCTGTCCTTATAAGAGTTGTCTTGGTCATGGTGTCTGTTCACAGCCCTAAGACACCAGCTCAACACAGAACTGGTCTCCCTTTGCATTCCTGACCCCTTCAATTTTGTCTCCCTAGAGAACAGTGTCTTATAACTATAGGTATTTTTATCTTCTTTTCAGATCTCAGGGATCATGGTCCTGTGCCACTTTTTCAATGCCTCAAGCTTGCCATTTCATCCATGTTGTTTAGTTCTTATACTGTTTGAGAAATATTAGTAAATGTGCTTCTTGCTACTTCTCTATGACTGGATGCTCCCTAAGGAGCTCCTTATAGCACAAGACATTGTTAAGACAGCTGAAGACGGCAAAAGGAGTGTGGGTGAGAAAGGTATGGGGGAGATGGCTGTCAGTAAAGCACCTGAGTTCAAGTTTCAGAACCCATGGTGGTACATCCTGTAATCCTAGCCCTGGGAAAGATAAGACAAGCAGATTCCCAGGGTTCACTGGTCAGTCAGTCCAGCCTACCTGGCATGTTCCAAGTTGGGTAAAGACATTGTCTAAGAAACAAAGGTGGACAGCAGCTGACTAACAGCACCCAAAGTTGTCTTCTGGCCTCTGCACATGTGTGTACCTGCTACATGTGTGTACCTATATTCGCACACATGCATGAAGAAAACGGTGTATGCGCCATAGAATATTATTTACCCCCTTTTCTTTTATTTACTTATTTTTTATTGGATATTTTCTTTATTTACATTTCAAACAATATCCCCTTTCCTGTTTTTCCACCCCCTTCCCAGAAACCCCCTATCCCATCCTACCTTTCCCTGCTTCTATGAGGGTGTTCCTCCCCCACCCACTGACCCACTCCCACCTCCCTGCTCTCAATTCCCCTACACTGGGGCATCTATCTAGAGGTCATAGGACCAACGACCTCTCCTCCCATTGATTTCATGACAAGGCCATCCTCTGCTACATATGCAGCTGAAGCCAAGTGTACTCCTTGGTTGATGGCTTAGTCCCTGGGAGCTCTTGGGGGTCTGGTTGGCTGATATTGTTCTTCCTATGTGCTTGCAAACCCCTTCAACCCCTTCAGTCCTTTCTCTAACTCCTCTTTTGGGAACCCTGAGCTCAGTCCAATGTTGGCTGCAAGCATCCACCTCTGTGTTTGTAAGGCTGTGGCAGGGCCTCTCAGGAGACAGTCATATTAGGCTCCTTTCAGCATGTACTTCTTGGCATCCATAATAGTGTCTGTGTTTGGTAACTGTATATGGGATGAATCCTTATGTGGGACAGTCTATGGATGGCCTTTCCTTCAGTCTCTGCTCTACACTTTATCTCCATATTTACTCCTGTGAGTATTTTGTTCTCCTTCTAAGAAGGACTGAAGCACCCACACTTTGGTCTTCCTTCTTCTTGAACTTCATATGGTCTGTGAATTGTATTTTGGGTATTTGGAACTTTTGGGCTAATATCCACTTATTAGTGAGGGCATACTATGTGTGTTCTTTTGTGATTTGGTTACCTCACTTAAGATGATATTTTCTAGTTCCATCCATTTGCCTAAGAGTTTCATGAATTCATTTTTTTAATAGCTGAATAGTTCTCCAATGTGTAAATGTAACACGTTTTCTGTATCCATTTCTCTGTTGAAGGACATCTCAGTTCTTTCCAGCTTCTGGCTATTATAAATAAGGCTGCTATGATCATAGTAGAGTATGTGTCCTTATTACATGTTGGAGCATCTTCTGGGTATATGCCCAGGAGTGGTATAGCTGGGTCCTCAGATAGTACTATGTCCAATTTTCTGAGGAACCACCAAACTGATTTTCAGAGTGGTTGTACCAGCTTGCAATCTCACCAGCAATGGAGGAGTGTTCCTCTTTCTCCACATCCTTGCCAGCATCTGCTGTCACCTGAGTTTTTTATTTTAGCCATTCTGGTATGAGGTGGAATCTCAGGATTGTTTTGATTTGCATTTCTCTGATGACTAAGGATGTTGAACATTTCTTTAGGTGGTTCTCAGCCATTTGATATTCCTCAGTTGAAAATTCTTCATTTAGCTTTGTACCCCATTTTTAATAGGGTTATTTGATTCTCAGGAGTCTAACTTCTTGAGTTCTTTGTATATATTGGATATTAGCCCTCTATTGAATGAAGAATTGGTAAAGATCTTTTCCCAATCTGTTGGTTGCCTTTTTGTCCTATTGGCATGTCCTTTGCCTTACACAGATGAACCTGGAGTAGACGAGATGAGCATATCCTGGAGATCTGTGGTCTAGCACAGTGTTCCAGTCTAACATGGTGCCTACACCCAGCAGCATTTTTACTGAATATTAAAATTCAGCTAAAAGGGTAGTGTTGATTTTTCTCTGCACTAAATAACAGTGATAGTAATAATAGCAACAACAAAGGAGGAAGGAATACGTTGATGGTGATGCTTTTGTTCATAGCACAGATTGCAGTGATGGTTTCATGGATATATACTGAGCTTTAAACTTATCAAGTTGTATAGACTAAATATATACTTTCATATGCAAATTCATGCTTACTTACATAATGATCATGCATAATAATGTGTTAAAATAATTGAACCACGTTTAAAGTCAAGTATTTCATTGTCCAACTAAGACTTAAGGTAGTGTTTGACCATAGCTGATTAAGTGGGCAGATGCTAGAAAGAGATCCCTCCAATCTCATTCCTACATCGAACAAGCTGTGCGAGCCTGGTCCATGTTCTCATCCCTTCTTTTCCTCTGCTTTTTTTCATCTATAAAATGAGAGTTATGATATTGTATAGGATTTTTACAAGCATTAAATAATCTGCTAAAAAACCTAATATCTATCATCTATTGCTGAATAACTGACCTTCAAAACAAAATATTCCAAAAGTCAGCAATATAACAGAAGAGCCCTATTTTTTTCAGTTTGCAATTTGATGGGTCACATTTTGGCCATTCTGGAAAGTTCTTCTACTATTCTCAGTGCTAGTGACACCTGCAGCCAGTGACTGATCAGCTAGCTCATCCTCCTTCTGGACTCCAACTCCCAACAGAGCTGCTCTGATGGAGAAGCAGGTAGACTGTGTGTCCTTCAGTCCCCTCCTGGGTAACCTGGGCTTACCAGAGTGTTGAAGGTTTTAAGAGCATCAACAGAACAGCTGTCCCACTCAAGCATCTTTTGAGTCTCCCTGTCTCACAGTTGCTATTTTCCCAGCGTGAGTCATATGACCTAGCCCAGAGTCGGTGAGAGAGGAACACATCAGTGGGTTAGAGGCTGAGGGAAAAGATATAGATGTGCTTGAAGCCACCATAGGCATCTAGCAAAACATTTAATATCTGGTTATTTAAATATATCACAAGTTTAACAAGCATATTTTCTTTCTATTTCTAAGCAAAGGACAATCATAAGAACCATGCAGATGAGGTATTAACTGTTCACTCTGTCTCATCAGTACACTGCTATAGTTCAAACATAAATCTTTGCCTTGGTCCAAGTGATCTTTTCCACTCTGCTTCTGTGTACTTTTTAAGACTGCGGGGGCCATCTCTTGTCTCTAGTTCCACAATCACATTCTGCTGCAGAATTTCCTCTCTCTCCTCTCTTCAGTGGGAACACTTGTATAAATCACCCAGAATGCTAGTAAGAAACAGCTGCTTCTGGGCTGAGAGCTTTCTGAAAAACCAAAAACAAACAAACAAACAAACAAAAAACCTTCCCTGCTACCTAGAAGCCATTTGCATAGGTTAATTCCTGGGGTTAAAATCCTTAGCACCCCTTCTTGCTGCTGCAGCGGCAGCTGTGGAAGAGTCCTTTCTGCAGCACAGAGAGGGGTTACTGCTCGGGCATTTTATGCACACTTCTATGCAGGCACTCTTGGCAACAGGAATGCTATTTATTGCTCCTGTCTGAAGAGCCCTCCCTCCCTCGATGTGTTCCTCTTCTGACACCGAACGTCACATTTATTATCCCAGTAAAGTATTGCTTGAATCTTCCTGAATCAAGCACTCATCTGCAAATCATTGCTCAATCATTCTCTGGTCCTCCATCGCCAAACTTGATTCAATCACAGATAGAGTGTGCCGATCCCGCATGTCTCCACCGAACCTCAATAACCTACAAGTCACCTACTTCACTGTGGCAGATGATTCATTGAGATATTAATTTTACTTTGTTCTTGCTGCTGTAGGTGAGTAGAAGGTAGGAAAAGGACATTTTCTTCCCCCTGATCTCTCTTCCAAGAAGAATAAGCAGGTCCCTATGATCAGACTCCTTTGTGGAAATCACTGCAGTAGTTTGGTTCTTTTTCAGAACTTCTCTTCAGAAGATACCCTGAAGGCAACGCCCCTGCCACTTGAAACAACCTTAACCTCAGATCTTAATTTAGTAATGAACTGGTACTTGGAAAGCAAGGGGTTCATGGCCTGAACTCTAAAAAAAGAGAAAGAACTGAATGATGGGAGAGATTCGGAGGGCTCTAATTCTGAGATGACCAACTTGAATCCTACTCCCATGAAAGAGTTCAGGAGTGTTAAGACTCCTCAAGTGGAGTGGTAATATATAATTAACAGCTCTCATTATCTTACAGCTATGGCTAAATTTGATACATTAAACTATTCATATTTAAACAGACCAAGTAGGTTTAAATAATGAGCATTTTTAGCAATAAGTAAGATGAAATAAAGATCCATAACCCATTCTCCAAGCTTTTGGACATTTTCCAAACCCTAGTAGGGGGTCAGTTTCATACCCACTCCCTTGTCCCATATGCTTGCAATTAGGTTTCCTTTTAGCCATAACATGACCAAGCCAGGAAACAAACAAACAAACAAAAACAAGCAAAAAAGGACATGTAATACTTTTCTTACATCCTATACAAAGTACACAATTATACTGATATACTTGTAAGTGTAAAATCATCGTTTCTGAAAGTTTATCTCCTAAATTATTTCCCATCCTTAATTTGGGGGAGGGAAGTTCAAGCTAGTCATCAAATGGCAGTGGAAAACAAAGATATACAGTAGTAGCCAAATGTTGATGGGAATCTAAGATGTCAAGGCTAAAGTCTCCAGGTTCAGCACACGTTAGCTAGCTAACAGACAGCAGTGGGCCTGTTAGCAGCTGCGAGTAAGAGAGGATTCAAGTGCTACTATGGCCCCAAACACAATTACACAGAAATGCTACTCCAGCTTAACATTAAAAACTCTCGAACAGTTCTACTTGGCTCTATCCTCTAGCCCGATGGTAATTTCCTCCCAAACTTTTAGCATCACAGAATCTCTATACCCCTGAACCTGAAAATCCAGCTGTGTGTGCTCACCTCTGACATTAGTGTTACTGGCTTTGATACAGCCAACCATCTAGTTGATAAAGCATGGAGCAGAATGGAATCCAGTAGACTGTCCCCTGCTGCTTCCACATGAGCATGACGAAAGCTACTCACGCCAACCTGGATGGCTGACTATGACACAGTCTCAGGAGAAATTAGAATGTTAAGGGACCTTTGGGGCATAATTTCTGATGACCATCGCAGGTGTCTTCTGGTAGAGGTTGAGGTGCATCTCCTTGTGGTCTCTCATAACTTTCGAGGCTGCTTTTAGTCATATTGTCTCTCCAAGACATTCACCAAGATGACAGGAAATCTTGAGTATAAATGATTGGGTTATAGGCTAGGTAGCATTTCTTGGTCTATGAACAAGATGTGTCTGTTCATTTACTGTTTGAATTTGTACTTCTTCAACAGCTTCTCTTTCTGTTTTTCCTCCTCCTTTTCAACACGACTGTCTGAGAGTAGAAGTGCCCTACCCATCATCATTAACCATTTGCTTTGCCTTCCACCCCCAGCCTCACTCCCCCAGCTTTTCTGTTATTTCTGACTTTGGAAATATAAAGAGAAGAAAGAGACAACATCAACAAAGAAGAGAAGGAATAAGTGTGAGAAGTCAGCATACTAGGGAGATAGTTTTGCAACCAGGAAATCTGATTTCATTTTTGTTCTGCTGCATACTAAATCAGTGAGCTTTGTATGCTATCATTTAAACTCAGTGCCTCAGAATCCTGAGCTGCAATGTAGCGAAAAATGGTAAAGCCCTATATGGGTAGCATCTGTGTAAACCAAGAAAGCCCTGTAGATAATATTTATTTAAGGAAATTTTAGCAAAGGGTTTTGAACTTCAGATCACAGTAAAAATGGAAACAATAAAATGAGTGAGCTAAAGAAAACTAGTTTCTGGTTTCTTTTCATTCCTCCTGTGAGCACTGGAGTAAGAACTATAGTTGTTTGGTTTAGTGACTTCATTACAGAAATGAATTTTCTAAGTAGGCTTTCCTGGCAGAATAAGAGAATCAATCTCTGGGTCTTTGTCCCTCCCTCCTCCCCTCCTTTTCTCCCTCTCTCTGTCTCTCCCTCTCCCTCCTCTTTTCCTCTCCCCCTCTGTCTTTCTAGCTTCCCACCCCCTTTCTCCCCTCTCTTTCCCACTCCCCAGTTCCCTCTCTCCTTCCTCCCTTCCTTAAAACTCTCCTGGAAATTTAGAACTTAAGACAACCAGGTCTCCCCACCCTTCCTACTCATTTCTCTGCCTATGTTTCCTGGCCTGTCCAGTTGTTCTTCTCTTCTCTAATTCTGTGAAACTGAAGTATATAAAGGTGCTCACACAGCTTTGCTCAGTGTGACAGTGCAAATCTAGTGCTTTCTTACTTTGCATGCAGGGCACATGCGCTCCTCCTCCTGTAGTATTTGCTGATATACTTTGCACTCCAGCTGCTGCAATATTTAAATCAGTGATTCAGTACACAGACCACACGATGTGCCACTACACTCCAACAAGCAAGGTCTGTCTCTCCGTGGGGACAGAGGATCTAAGCATCTGTCATTCTCTTCCCGTCGCTTATAATTAACCACACACCCCTTTACACACATAAATATTTATGTGCAAAAATAAAACTCCCTAGTGCTTTAAGCCAATCTCTATTCTCCTCAGTGATCTTTGAAAGCTTCCAAAATAATTTTTTTTACTTAATTCAAACTCTGGGTTTTTATTCAAGGAACTTGTAAGAGGCAATTATATTCTGAGAAAATAATTTAAAGTCTCAAACTTAGAAGTATGATGCATGCATATTTTTAGAATGTAAACCCCATGAGAGAGAATCTTTGCCTATTCCATTGTTTTATCTCCAGCATTCAGAGGAGACCCTAGTGCATAGCAGGAGTTGGACAAATGACTGATGTACAAATTCCCCAACTACAAAACAAGATTCTATTCATAATGAAAATTTTAAGCTGGGCATGGTGACATATGCCTTTAGTCAGAGCACTCAGGAGGCAGGAGCAGGTGGATCTCTGAGTTTGAGTCTACAGAGTGAGTTCCAAAAGAGTCAGGGCTACATAAAAAACCCTATCTCAAAAAGCTGGAGGTAGTGAAGAAAAGAAAAACTGTAAGACTCCCTGCCCCTGCCCCTGCCCCTGCCCCTGCCCCTGCCCCT
>NC_034596.1:73398282-73474090 GCF_900095145.1 Mus pahari
CCCCTACCCCTACCCCCTTCTCTCATCTCCAAGTATATATGTATGTATATTCATGACTGGGAATCAATTTTAGGGCTTTGTATATAGGCTAGACAGAACTAGCTAGAATTCCTAGGCAAACACAGCAGAACTTGGAAATGCTTTAATATTATTGAGAATAGACAGAGTCAGGAATAATCACATGACATAATTATTGTTCATTCATTTAGTCGTTTAAAACTAATCAATGCTCCTACCTCCATGCACCTCCACCTTGAGGTGTTAAGCAATTAAAGTTAAGTAATAATCGGACTTACTCTCAAGAAACTCCTGGCTTATTATTTTCAAAAGGGAATCTTTTCTGTATTTGGGGATTTATTGTTAGTTCCCTTGCCATTAGGTATCAAAATGCCAGAAAACTTACTAAATCTGAATCACTGAGAACCATAAAGGACCATATTTTCAACTTCATAGCCAGGCACTGCTATGAAGATTGGAGCCATGAGTCTAGTGAAGCTCAAGTTACTTGCCTGGTTGAGAAATTATATAGTTTCTACCCTCAGGCAGATGGTATTTGCTTTGTCACATCTGTACCTCCCTTAGTGAATAGCGGTATGTAATAATATCCCAACAACATGATCATCTTAAAACCATAGGTCAACATCAATTGATTGGAGCCCACACAACAATCCTCTTTGACTCAAATCCTTATGGAGCCTAGTGAGTTAATAAGAATTAAGAAGATGAACAGAGAGTGCAGACTCTCCAAAATAGTCCTAAGCTATATTCTTACACATTCCCTAAATTTATAAACTTCTGCAGTTAGTTTTTTGAAGGCTGCCTCAGACCTCATCAATTTCAAATAAATATTGCAGTGTCTCCATTAACCTGTCTTGCTCAGCACAGACTCCACACTGACAGACACCTGCACATCCTCCTGCAAAGACTAATTAGGTCCTCAGTGCCCGAGATGTAGTCAGAATCCAATACCATTGGGCTCAGGATGGTGTTGCCTAACATTCTGAGTGTTTAGGTTTAATTATGCATCTGTGTAGTTTGATGCAATTTTCTGTGGACCACTGACACTGCACATCTTTAAACGGTGTTGTTGACTCCCGTGAACTATATGATTGATCCCTCAGTTGTTCCTCCACATTTCAATATCTCCTTAGACCTGGCTTCACCAAAAAGAGCCTTTGCATCTTTCATTTCTCCAATGTCTTGTTTGCTTCTACTCTATATTTACACATTTTTTTCAACTCTGCAATGTCTCCCTGGTTATAAATCTTTTTATGCGATACAGCTCCTGGTGCTCACAACCATTCACTCCATTTTAATATTCTTGTCAATCCTCCTCCAATTCCTTATCAATTCTCCTTAAAAAAATATTTGCAAAAGCTTAATATTTAATCAGGTTTTTTTGTTGTTGTTGTACCATGCTTCAGAACTGGGTTGCTTTACCATTTAACTAAGTAAATTGTTATCACACATTGAGAGTTTGGTCACATAGTAATGTTGATTATTATTCACACATTCTATTATGTTCTTGTTCTCTGTGGAAAAGTTATATTAAATTTAGTGCCAGTGTCCCTCCCCCCAAAAAAGTATTTTGGGAACTGCAAACATTGGCCACAAAGATTGATGCACAAACCCCCTTTAACATCTGGGAGTTTGAAAAAAAATCAGATTGATAATGATAGAGGAAAATGCCATTTAATGTCTTAATGTTAAACTGTGCATATTTGCTGTTAATCAAAACAATTTTTTTGACTCAAAGTGATGGTACTTAATGTTCTGTTAATTATGCAAGGAGCTAATCAATTTGTCCCCTAAATGGATGTTCAACTGATTAAGGGAAGCTAATCATCAGTTATAAAATCCATAAGGCACAGATGAGTCAGGTTTAAAATGTTTCTTTACCAACTTGGGGCCAATAATTCTTTCTCTTTGAATTACCTCTTATTTCAGATGGGAGAACTTCTTTTCTTTCCTTAAATATGTATTTTGCTCTTTCCTATGAAAATTAAAGCCTAGTTTAACTTAAGAGTTTAGGAACCAAACCAAGGATAATGCTACAATGACTCAATTGCTTACTCAATCTCTATGGGACAGTAACTAGGCAAGAGTTATGGCTTGACATTAAGAATAAGTTTCTGAGAGCCAGCAACATTGCTCAGGAGGTAAGAGCCACCAGGCTTAGCCGCCTGACTTCAATCCTCAGAACCCACGTGGTGGAAGGAGCGAACCAACTTTCCCTAGTTATCCCCTGACTTCTACATGAGCCTCGGCAGACCCCTCCCTCACTACATGTGTGCATACACATGTGCATGTGAACGGACGCACACATGCACACGAGTGCACATGCACACCCACCCACATGATATATAAATGTAAAGAATAAGTCACTATAAATTAAATCAGGCAGCTTAGACACTTAACTCCTCTTAACACCATACAAAAGAAATAGGCATGTTAATTGATCAGTACTCTACCTGGAGCTCCAGGAATACTTCAGTGGTAGAGCACATTCTTAGTGCTCTGTAAAAGGCTAGGATTAATCCTTAACATCACAATAGGAACCAGATCTAATGAAAAGATCATTTTTATCTGGACATATTCATCCATTTAAGAAGTCTCCATTTTATGGCAATTACTATGTGACACACCAAAACTGTAGAGACAAATATGGTACAGTTCTGGACCTTACAAAATGTACTAGGAAACAAAAGATAACCACCTTGATGGATAATAAGGTAGATAATTGGTTTTTTTACATGTAAGAGTCAACTAAAACAGAACAGTCAAACAAGCATTTGGGAAGGAAGATAAAGAGTTCAAAGACAGGCTCAGCTATATAGAAAGACCCTCTGAGAAATAAAAGGAACAGAATTGAGACAGCGGGAAGGGAAGGGTAAAGTGGGCTCATAGACACACAGCAACATGCCCTATCAGAGATTAACAGGCAGTGGAAAAAGCTATCTATGTCAGGGAAAAAATGATACTTCAGTGACTAAATTCAATGGTCTGGCAGTCAGGATGTTTCGTTTTTTAATTCTATTTGTGTCTGTAGCTAATCCCTGCTTGATCTCAACAGTACTTTAATCCTTTCTTTATATTTCATCTTCTTCATCTGCAAAAAAAAAAATCAGTTATTTTCTGCTATGAATTATAGGTCAGTTTGAAATCATTTGCAGAAAATGAGAGCAACTCCAAGGACTTCTTTACTTAGAATCCAAATGAAAGACACATTAGTCAATCAGTGAGTCAATAAATACTTATTGATTATCTACTGAGTGTTCTCTAGGGTGCCAGGCCCTGCTGGAGGCAAACAGAAGGGAAAACAAAGTGGTCACTTTCTTCAATTAGCTGCCACCTCCTTAAAAAAAAAAAAAAAAAAAAAAAAAAGGAATGGATGGGTGACTGGATGAATATTCATTGAGTAGTTACTATATGCCAGGCACCAGCTTTATTGGTTGTCAGGAACTTCCACATGCTATGCACACTATTTAATAGTAAACAAATGTTTGTCATCAAAAGCAGGACTGCAGTCTTAATGGGAGAAGAGGCCCTTGGTCCTGTGAAGGCTCAGTGCTGCTCCACTGTAGGGGAATGTCAGGGTGGGGAGAGCAGAGTGGGTAGGAGGGGGAGCACCCTCATAGAAGCAAGGGGAGGAGGGATGGGATAGGGGGTTTCCAGAGGGGAAACCGGGAAAGGGGATAACATTCGAAATGTAAATAAATAAAATATCCAATTAAAGAAAAAAAAATGTACTTGCTATGTTCAAAAGCAAAAAAAAAAAAAAGATTAAAGTGGAGAAAGAAATGTGAGCTCTGCTACATTTAAGTAGAGGAGTTGGCCTGGATGTGGAGCTACAGTGGAGCTGAGCAGATAGCAGCCCATTACGGAGGAGAGGGATGATACCTAAAGAAGACAATGAGCATAGCAAGTGAGCACAGAGTATTCATGGGCAGATGCTTTTCCCGGACTAGATGCCTTATGGACAGATAGTGGGCGACTAGTGGTGGACTTGGGAAGCCCAGTAACAACTTTGTCAGAACATCAGTCTAGGAGAAAGTATTTAAGAAGATAGGAAATATTTGAAATAGGGAGAGTTGGAGGTACTCTGAGTAGGAAGCCATCGTGATAAAGAAGGTCAAAAGGATAATAGTTCTAGTAATGGCAAAATGACTAAGATCTCAGGGTGCAGAGCCTGGACCATCAGCATATTGACTCTTCTGATGTAGTACTTCCAATCTCTACAACACTGACATCACAGCTATTAATTACTATTATCATTTATACAATAATATACTACTTAGAGATTTTTAGATCTCTTTGATTTATTGGACTTGTGGTGACAGTTGGGTCATTCAATATAAACTGCTAATCCTGTTTGCCCATGAAAGGCTATTTTTTTTTTTTTAAAAGCAGAGCTATTGTTTATTTGCCCCACCTTTGCTTCTTCACCATCTTCCTACTTGTGTTTAGGTTCGTGGTTGATTTAAATCCGAGTCAGCAAAGTAATACCATTAATTCATCTCCATCTCCCTCCTTTCCCGGCACAGTGAGAGCCTGGCAGAGATGAAAGAGGGCCAGGAATCCTGTGGGTACTTACAGCTTTTCCTGGGACAAGCTCAAGGTCAAAGATAGAAAGAATCAAGATGAGAATTGCTGAAGCGACTTGCCACTCTATGCATCTGCTAAAGAAAGCTGTAAAGATAGAGAGAGGTAAAACATCAAGAAAATGGCAGAGATAAGTGAGCTCTCCAAGGCTGTGGGCTCTGCTCAGAGATTGGCCTATTGTCAAATCTAGGAGGAAAGCATGTGGTCACATCAAGACATGGGGTTAGTTTTACAGCTGCCTTTAGACTATGAGCAGACTCCCATCAGCATACACTGTAGAAACATCTATCTTTCCCCCTTCCTCCTCCATGTCCCCCTCTCTGAATGCCTCTACTCTAACTCCCCTGTCACCAGGACCCCATTTAATATGCAAACAAAAGAAAGAAGTTCTTCACAGTCTCCTAGTTAAGGGAGAGAAACACAGAAAGCCAGAGAAAATATGAGTTCCCTGCATATTTACTGTAATGGAGCAGATACACTTCCTGGAAATGGATTACACAGAAGATTTCCCAACCAGGATAATTTTTTTTTTTCACTTTTAGCTTTGTCTGTAGCCACAGACCTCCCTTCTTCCCTACCTAGTGGACCTAAACTGAGTCACTTTGAATAAAACACAATCTCTTAAGATCCAAGAACCATTGCGTGTGGTATAACCTTCATGTTTCCTATCACCCACCAGAAATTCAGTGGATGGGGAACCTTACCAATATAACAATAGCTTTATCAATCAGGAATGGCCTTCTGACCAGCAACCAACTCAGCAAGGGTGAGGTGTACTACTGTACTGAGGATTGGAGGAGAAGAAAGATCATTGAGAGTCTAGACCAAACTTTCCAAATCTTTCCAATGTTCTATTTTCTTGATTTTCAAAATCCACCCCCACACACTTTTCTATTTTTATAGCAAAAATTCCTACTTTAGTTTCTTGTATTTCTTCTATTTCTGTCACATATATAAATATTAGTAATATTACTAAGTCTAAAAATAGTTTTATTTGGAAACACTGTAGTAATGCAACAGGGTATGGAACAACCCGCTTCAGACCAAATTATGATTATTGCATTTTCACAGTATCCTAACCATACTTTGTGAATGACTTTATAATAGGAAATAGGGTAGCTCTTACTAAATATTCTTTAAATTCACCCATTTAGAACTAATCTTTGGATTACTTATCAGTCCCTAGCTTTTTAATCAAGGTAATCTTGAAGTAGTAAATTTCCATTAGATAGCTAATAATAACTCTCTATTAGCTAATCAATGAACTTCCTTACTTGGGTTTTTACATACACAGGAATTTTATAGAGAGGGAGGAATGGGGGCTGCAGAGATAGCTTAGTAAAGTACTTCCTACAATATGAAATCCCGAGTTAGCTCCCAGCACTCACGTACAAAAGCTGAGTACGAATCCCAGCGCCCAGTGTAGAATACCTTCCTAGGATATTTTGGTGGGAGTGGATGTAGAGACACCTCCCACCATATTCGGGCTATTGCCATTGCTCTGGGTTGTCAATTTGAATCACAAAAGACCCTATTGCTAAAGATATCACATACTCTGGTTGCAGGGTGTAGAGACATTGAGCTGGAGTGAGAGAGCAACTTCCTCCTTGGGTCTGGATGTCAGTGTTAGAAGGTGTCATGCAAGTTTCTGAGGGAGAAAGTGATCAACACCCTTACCCAGCTATGACCTCTGTGACCTACAATACTGACCTGCCAGGCAAGACATCCCCATGAGTACAGTAGTAGCCGACTACTACTGTTTGTGGGTAGCCAACTGTTTTCTGACTGGATTTCAGGCCCACTTCACAGAGGGAGAAAGTTATCCTTGGCCTTGAAAAGATGGTCAAATGTCCAGAGTGGGAAATGTCATAGGCTCTAGAGGGGAACCTACTGCTGTTGTTTTGCTAAATGGGCATGATGTCCATCTTCCTTTTAAATGTTTGTGTTTATACTCATAGATTAGTGCTACTCTTGTTCTGGGCCATAGAGGCTTCTTTTGCAGTGGACATCAGTCAATACAGAGTCTCACATTTGGTCAAAGTACTAAGAATACATGAATCTTGACTACTCAGTCCTAAGTGGGACATCTATAGCTCCCCTCTCAAGGTTCAAGGAGCATTGCAGAAAGGATAGAGGCACCTGAGAACAGAAAGAAATGCAGTGTGATATTGGTCCTGAACATAACACTAGCTGCTGTAACCGGGAGCTAACAGCAGCAGTGGTACTCTGTTCATGACCTGTCCCGGACCCATCAACATTCCATCATGGATGAGGGAGAAGTTCATGAAGCCCCATCAACTTCCCTCCCCCTGCGCTCATGGAGCTATAGGCACTTAATAGTAGCTAGAAGAGGGAAAGTTGTATTCTTCAGTGTAGTGGCCACTTGTAAGTTGTCCTGGACCGGGTTTATGACCTCCACACCCATGCTTATGCAAGCAAACTTAATTAAATGCAGTAGGACACACACACACACACACACACACACACACACACACACACACACCATGAAAATAGGAAAATAGGAGGGATATTTCTTAGCAAGAAAAGGCTTGACAGAAGGGGCATAAGAAGATCATGGAGAGGAAAATGATCGAAGTGCATATGTGTGTGCACATGTATGTGTGTGTAAAATTGTGAAATAACTTTACAACTTTCAAAAGTAAAAAGAAAGAAAGAAAAATCCACTTGCCATTTGGGGTAGCTTACACTTGTTATCCTAGCACCAGGTGGCAGAGAGAGGCAGATCCTGGTACCCATTAGCCAGCCAGGCTGGCATAAAGAGTTCCTGAGGAATGACAGTGGAATTGACCTCTGGCCTCCATAGATGCATAATAATTAATTACAGAAATGAAATGGGAAGAATAAAGCAGACTCTCCTTTTTCCTATATGAAGTACAGTATCAGGCACTCACAAGTTTTGCTCTTAACCTCATAGTGATGATTTAAAAGCAGAATGGGGAGCATGTGGACAGAGATTTAATGGTTTTTAAATGTACTGGCTCTGTTCTGCATGTAGGCAAAGATACATTTCTATGATTTTTCCTCTACTGCAGTAAAATGGCATTTTACTAATTAAGTATTCTCATTCCTTTTTAGCTTATTTTTTTAAATTAAAATTGCTTTTTTATTTATTTATTTTTTTGCCTCAGAGTGTTTCAGACACATGCTGCTACATCAGACTCATTTTACACCCACATTAATCAAAGCACAGAGAAATTATTACTAAAGATGTGAGATTGATAACACTGTCTCTCTAGACATCCAAAACAAATGCTACATTGCACAGAAGATAATATTCAACCCTCACCCCCTACCTGGTCTCTTCCCATTTCTTAGTGGATTCCTACTGGAATTTTTATTTATAAGCCAAAGAAACCATCATTCAGGGAAAGAGAATCCTCTCCCTAGAAACCACGTTTGCTTTCATGGAGCAGTGATGACTATTATTACAAAATTCATTCACATCAACATCTACCGTCTTTTGAAAGCTTATTCATTCTTCACTCAAAAATATTTATTTGACAGCTATTAAATCATAGACAAATTCATGGTATTTAGGATATAGAGTCATTTTGTGCCTATATCCTATAGTATCACTATAAAATGAACCTCTTTCAGTGATGGGAATGTTCTACACATATGCAGTTGATTATGTATGGTTGCTACTAGCTACTATGGCAACTCACCACCAGAAACATATCTGTTGGGATTAGAAACATATATTTTAAATGTTTGATTAATTTAAATGTATATTTAAATAACTTCATATAGCTAGTATCTACTGCATTGCATAATACAGTGTGGTTCTAGTGAATACATGAATATGCTATGTGTATATATCTATGTGTGTGTGTTTTGAGGAATTAGTGATAAAGGAATGAATACATGAATGAATAAGAAGAACCACATTGTAAGGATAAACTAAAACAGGGTGAGGTACTAGACATTAGAAGTCTGCTTTAGAAGGAAGGTGGTTGAACAAAGGTCTCTATAAGCGTGACTTAACTCACTGAGATCTGAGTGACAAGAATTCATGCAAAGATGCAGTGATGAGCCACTCAAGTAAAGGGAACAGCATTAGCTGTTCTAATTGGGCTTTAAAGAGCCCTAAATTGTGAACAAACTTTATGTTCTAATATCAATGACAAGAGAAAGCAGGGTTATTAGGGGTGGACAACAAAGTGAGACAAATGAGTTACACGTGCCACCAGATCAGCCACATAAAGCTACTGCAACAAAACTCGCATTTGCTGGCTTTAGACATGAATACGGTCTTTCTCAGGTGTGGAATCTGGGAGTTAGAAGATGAAGTGGCTGCAGAGTTCGCTTTGATTTGGGGTTCTAGGCTCTTCAAACTTCTGGCCACTCTTGGAAGTGTGTTTCCTTGTCATATGACCGCTGGTCACTCTTGGAAGTGTGATTCCTTGTCATATGACTGCTGGCCACTCTTGGGAGTGTGACTCCTTGTCACACGACTGCATACTCCCCTCATTGCTTCCGCCTTCACATGTCCTCTGTGTGTCCTCCCCTCCTTTCTCCCATGGTGATCTCTCTTCTCTGTAATTACAGGACAGCTCTTGCATGATGGTCTTTACCTATCACAGAAACTGAAGCTCTATCCAGGGTGATGATACTTAATGTTCTGACTCTTCACTGCATTTCTGAGCAAAGCATTTCTCTAGAGGCCCTTTGTGTGCATTCTGTTGTGGTTTTGTTCTTTGGGGTTCATTTGTTTCTTTTTGTTTTGAGATAGAATCACACTGTAGCCCAGACTGGTTTCATTCTGATCCTCCTGCTTCCGCCTTCCAAATGCTGGTGTTATGGGTATGTACCACCATACTCAACATCATTTTCTTTTTTATATGGATGTCTGCCATTTGGTTTATGATATATATTAATCTAAGATACCTCACTATAAGTATACATGTAAAATTCTATTTCCAAATAAAGTTACATTTTGAGGTTCAGGTAGGTTATACAGAGAAACCCTGTCTTGAAAAAAAATCACACACACACACACACACACACACACACACACAGTAAAACACACACACACACACACACACACAGAGCCATTCTGGATAAAAAAGGGGACCAAAATAATACAAAATAATAATAATAGAAGAAGAAACTAAATTTCAGAGAAGCTACTCAGGTCAAATAGCTTGTAAATGGCAGAGGGGAACTGGAACCTAGGTATTCTGGCTAGAGACCTATGCATTAGTGTTCATTTTGATGCATTAATGTTCATAATGTTTTAATGAACATGCTGCTGCTCTCTTTAAAGGAGAGTCTGAAGAGATGGCCCAATGGTTACGGACACTTGCTGATCATGCAGTGCATCCAGATTCCGTTCCCAGCACCCACATGGTGGCTCACAACTGTCTGTAAGTTTGGTTTTTGTGGGATCTGATGCCCTCTTCTGACCTCCACACACTCAAGGCATGGACATGATGCACATACAGATTCAGGCAAAACATCTGTACATAGAAAAAC
Organism: Mus pahari; assembly: GCF_900095145.1. Taxonomy (NCBI): domain Eukaryota; kingdom Metazoa; phylum Chordata; class Mammalia; order Rodentia; family Muridae; genus Mus; species Mus pahari. The sequence continues at coordinate 73,408,381 of NC_034596.1, forward strand.
CAAAATGAATTTTTAAAGAAGATAAGAGATTTGAAGGAGAGGGAAAACTGTAATAGTGGCAAAAAATGTCCCATTTGATATCTGTACTTGAATATAAACACAACTTCACTTTATATATTTTACAAATGCTTTCAATGTCATATGTATCTTCATCCACTTTAAAAAAGTTTTTTAATGTCCATGTATTAAGAATATGTTTACTTGGATACTGCCAGGTATTTATTTATGAAAGTTTTGATAAGCATTGTTAAAATTAAAACATGTCCAATGCCAGATGGTGGGATGCACACTTTTCATCCCAGCACACAGGGAAGCAGAGGCAGGGATAGCCCTGCAAAAAATAAAAAAAATAAAAAATAAAAAATTAGAAAATCCCCAAAACAACCTGTCCAACATTTTCCCTAGAAAGTACAGTTACCACTGTGTCTGTGTATCCCCATTGTATCTCTGTATCCTTGATTAAGTTCCAGGTTAATTAAGACATAATGCATTTATACAATAGTAATTTGTCAATGTCTCAATTAAAAAGTTTGAACATCAAATGTCTATCATAAGCTTATGTCTCGACTACTTCATTCTGAACTGTTTGCACTATTTTGGGAGACCATGGAAACAGGAGGTGGGAGTTTGCTGAAAGAGAGATCACTAGGTGTGGATCCTTGATGGATCTTGCCAGCTCCCCCAAATCCTGCATCCATCACCCATCTCTGAATCCTGTCTGTCATTAGGTGAATAGTATCTTCCATGTACCCACAATACTATAATAACCTGACTCACCATTGACCCAGAATCAACAGAGCCAGGACGGTCTAAAATCTCTGAAATCATAAGCCAAAATAAATCTTCCTCCAGTTTACTATATAAGGTATTTTGGTCACAGAGATAATATATCTAACTAATGCAGAACGTTGGTGTCAGGGAAGTGAGGTCACTGTTGTGACTAACCCTGACTATGTGGTTATGATTTGAATATCCAAGCAATTTGGAACCAGTTGTGGAGGAATTTAGAAACACTTGAAAATGCAGGCTACAGAAACTCTAGAATGCTGTAAGCCAAACTTTAATGTACAACTGTGTCAGACACTCCTCTAACGAGAGGCTGAAAGAAATGCATGCAGTTAGGTTCTGGTTAGAAATGAAGTTTCCAGAAGGAAATAAAGGCTCTGTTGTGAACTGTACTATAATTCATTATATTATGCTCTAGCAAATAATTTGTATTTTGCCTGTGACCTGAGACTTTCAGTAAGGCTGAATTTAAAATCAAGGGACTAATTAATTTGGTGGAGTAAATTTAAAGATGGCATAGACTTCAGGTAATGGTATTGTATCTTTCAAAAGATTAATTTATTTTTTATTAAAATTTTATACAATGTATCATTATCGTATTCCTTTCCTGCCTCCTTATCCACCCAACTTCAAGTTCTTTCTCAAAAAACAGACCAAAAATAAATAGAAACAAATAAACAAACAAACAAATTGGAGAGAAAAAAAGACAAAATACCAAAACAATCCTGCCTCTAGAAGCATTACAAGTTTGGCTGCTCTGTCACAAGTATGTCAGCAGGTGGCAGAGAGGAGAGAGGCCATGTGTTCTGACCTATGAACATCTAGATGATTTGTAGCCTAATATTCCCTGGAAAAAGCAAGCCTGAGACAACCACCAGACAGGAGCTGTGCAGGTCCCTGCTGCTCCCAGGACTAGGAGCAAGCTGGAGATCAGAAAAACCTGCCTGAGACTGAGGACCCCTGGTGAGGGAAAGCCTTTCATGAAGCCACTTGTGCAGGCCAGATGAGGAGAAAGTCTGAGATGACCACCATGGGGCCTGGGCAGGGAGCTAGCCTGAGACAACCTGTGGGAAGCTGTAAGGGCCATGGGTTGGATTATGCCCAAGATGATCCCTGCCCAGAGCCATAATGCATAATCAGGTCTCTCCTGAGACCACTCCTGAAAGGACCTTAGACACTCAGAGACCCTGGCACCACTAAGAGGAGCAAGTAAGTGGTGGAGAAATGGAAGAAAAAGAGAAACAGAAGAAGGTGGGCACAATGAAGAGAGACGGAACTGGAGACTTGAGGGTAAGGAGTTACAGCCTGATGTGAGTAGCCATGATGCTACCAGCGACCATAGTGAAGTCTTGGCCTGTGCTGCCACCAGAAGCAATCCCTGGGAGCTACAGCTGGGTTCCTGGCCATACAGCAGGAGGAGTCTGCTACCACCAAAGGCGAGCAGACATCTCTGATATTGGCTGGTGCCTGGGGACGTGTTGATATCCGATTGCTGTGCATAACTGGCTTTACCCTCACTTGGGCATCATGGGAAAACTGGTCCTGGGGGTGTGAAAGCCCAAGAGCTGACTCCACCTCTAGCCAGCTACAGTACTCGGGCGGGTGGAGACAGGAGCGTGAAATAGCCCTACTGCTTGTCTCCTGTGCACCGGGTGGAGGAGGAAGAGACACCCTCTTTCCCTTTCGCTCTTCACCACCTGCAGTTGGCAGGAGACCTGGCGCTGGTGTCATGAAAGCGAAAGAGCTATCTCTGCCCCTCACCAGCTGCAGCACTCGGGAGAGAGGACCCCGCACCTTGCCTGGGTAGCACAGTAGTAGAGCTAATGCTGGTGGCAGGGGCAGGCAAGCTAGCCTGGATGGCATGGATGTGGGAAGCACAGTAGAGCTGGTCCTGATAGTGGGGTTGCTGGTAACCCAGCCTTAAGGAAGAGCCAGCTGGTTGATCAGTTCAGAGACCTCTCAGGCCCAGATCCAAGGCTTTGAATAGGCTCACCCCAACATCTACCCCATCAATGAACTGCTGGAGCATGTGTAGGGGCCCATCCCACCGATCCAAGCCTACAGGATCTCCAGGACACAGCACAACAACGGGATATCCCAGAGGAGTCCCAGTGAGGTTCCAGTATTGACAGAGTAGCAGAAGCCAGAGGCCTTGCATCAGACTAACAAATCATCACAATGAACGTTCGTAAGCAAAGGAGTGTGGACAAAAGTGTATACTGTGGGACACACTGCGACACAATGAGATTCTTAAATCTGTTTTGGGGGAGGTTGCAAAGGTGGAGGCCTCCCTTCCCGAGGGGAGGGAAAAATTAGAGTGCATAATGTGAAATTCGTAATGAACTAATAAAAAGGTTAAAAAAAAAAAAAGGGCATGACATAAAGCACACAAAACCTCAAGGAATCTGTTTTGTGTTGGCCAACAACTTCTGGGTGCGGGGCCTGCCCTGGAATGTGTTTGATATCCCTAGTAACCCACCACTGGAGAAAACTGATTCCCTCTTTCCCAGGAGGCATCAATTGCAACCAGCTTCTTGATTAGGGGTGAGACTTTCAGTCCACCTCCCTTTTTAAGTGCTGGGATTTTTGTCTAGTTTGAATCTTTCCAGGCCTTTGCTGTCACAGTCTCTGAGAATTCATGTGTATCAGTCATTTTGTGTCTGGAAGATGTTGTTTCCTTGGCACCATCTCTCACCTCTGGTTCTGACAATCTTTCTGCTTCCTTTTCTGCATAGGAACTTAACCTTAAGGGGCAGGGTTTAATGAAAATGCCCCATTTAGGACAGAGTGCTTCAAACTCTCCTACTCTCTGCAGGTAATCCAGTTGTCCATCTCTTTGTCAGTTAGTATCTATTGCAAGAAGAAGCCTCTCTAATGATGCCTGAGCAGTACTCCAATCAGTGAGCACAGGAATAGATCATTAGGAGTCCTTTTATTGTTGTGTTCCTTTAGCAGAGTAAGAATGGGTACTTTTATTCAAGTTTATAGTGAGAACTGGGGAAAAGGGATTAAAAAGAGCAAAAAGATTTGAAAACCGAACACTGTGACCAGTAGTGGGAAGTTAGGGGCCAAGAGCGTGAGACCATTAAAGAATCCAGTGTCAATAATAAAACATAATACTGGTATGAAAGTTGACATTAGATCATCTCAGAGGAGGGTATAGGGGATTTTGGGGATAGCATTTGAAATGTAAATGAAGAAAACATCTAATAATAAAAAAAAGATCATCTCAGGAATTGCCCAGACTCAACCCACTGGGTCTTTTATTTATTTATTTTTTTAAGATTTATTTATTTATTCTATGTAAGTACACTGTAGCTGTCTTCAGACACTCCAGAAGAGGGCGTCAGATCTTGTTACGGATGGCTATGAGCCACCATGTGGTTGCTGGGATTTGAACTCTGGACCTTCAGAAGAGCAGTCGGGTGCTCTTACCCACTGAGCCATCTCACCAGCCCCACTCTTTGTTTTGCTTTCAAGTTGAGGTCTCATGTAGCNACACTGTAGCTGTCTTCTGACACTCCAGAAGAGGGTGTCAGATCTTGTTACAGATGGTTGTGAGCCACCATGTGGTTGCTGGGATTTGAACTCTGAACCTTTGGAAGAGCAGTCGGGTGCTCTTACCCACTGAGCCATCTCACCAGCCCCCACTGGGTCTTTTATACCCAAAGAGTATAAAAGTTTTAACTCATTTGAAAGACTGCTTTGAAAAAGACAGCTTCACGGTGCCCTAAACTCATAGTACTACCTAAGGAAGTGTTTCCCGAGATCAATCACCCAGGCAGTCAGAAACTACTACAGCTGCTGTCTTTGGTGGGGGAGTGTCAGCCACTGCTCACACTGGTGGAAAATAGTGTTGATTTTGCAGGCAGGCATGAAGGATGCAAGAGTCTCAGGGGTCATGAAGACTACTTCAAGATTTTAAAGGAAGGTGAAGGTGAAGTCTAAATCATAAGGGGGCCCCTGGGATGCTGGAGATGCCAATACCAGGAATGTCTGCTGGAGGCAGCAGAGCCATCCCTGAAAAGATGCCACCTGGGCTGCAAATGGCAAGACCATGGGATGAAGCAGTTAAAAAGTTATTGAGGCATACGTCATGCCAGTACATGCCCTAGCTGTTGTATGTGTCTTACTGGATCTCAGTTTTATTTTTATCTTATCCTCCCTTTCTCCCATTCCACTATTTGGGCATGGGAATATTTACTCTGTAGTATTGTTACTGAAAGTATGTCATTTGTTTTTCATTATTATATCCCATAGCTAAGAGTTAACTTGAGGCTTAGACTTCAAACTTTTGTTGTTGTTGTTTTGTGTTTTGTTTTTGTTTGTTTGTTTTGAGGAAAGTCATTGAGACTTAGGAGACTGGGAGATAGACTAAATTCATTTTGTATTATGGGATGGAAATGAGGCTTTGGAAGCCAGGAGTAGAATGCTATGGCTTGATTATAATAGATTCCCTGTTCTCATGTATTAAACACATGGACCTGGATGGCTGGACTATTTGGGGAGGAATTTTAGAAGGTGAGAGCTGGCCAGAAGTAGGTAACTGGAATAGGTTCTTTGTGGTATCTTGTCTCTGGCACATCCATTCTCTGACCAGTCAGTCAGTCTATCTTTTTGTCTCTCCCTCCCTCCCTTTCCCCCTTCATTTTGTGTCTGTCCTGAAGTGAACAGTGCTTCTCTAATACACTCTCATGCTGTGCTTTTCAGTATAAGAGCAGAATCAAATGATGTTAGGCATAACCCTCCAAACTTCAAGCTAAAATAAGTCATTCTGTCAAGTTGTTATAAGAGTGACACAAATATATGTAACACAGTATTTTATAATTGACACTGATCAATTTATAAAATTACTTTCATGTAAGTAATGGCAAATAGTAAAATTTTTAAAACGATAGCCACCATTTCTACACCAAAGTGAAATGTAGCCTTGGTAGATAATTAAAACTTTTCAAACCAAAAAATTTTAGAAATACATCATGTGCTCCATAAGCTTTTGCTCTGGTATATTCTTGACTTGTCTGCTTCAACAGCCCAGTGTGCTGAATGTAAGGCAGCAATGGTTAGGTGATAAAAGCATGAAGAGCAATGGTTTGTTCTGTATGCTACCTGTGGGAAATGTTGTTTAGTTTTTCTTATCTCCATTACTTCTTGTAGTTATGGTTGGATTAAAGTGAGGCAATACATGGAAAGTGTTTAGACTGCTGCTACCTGACACATACTAAGTATGCAGAAAGTGTTACCCATTTTGAGATTTTTTTTAATGCTACATCTCTTCCCAGTCTTAGTCAGAAAGAATCATGTAAGGACCATGTGGAAAATCTATGGTCCATGTTTCTAAACTGCTTAGACTAGGGTGCATTCAGAAGATGTCTCAGGATGGGATGTCTGCTGCTTAAGCTTTGCACAGCTTTGGAGATTATCCCAACTGCGGTGAAGAAAGAATGAAGAAAGGACAACCATACAGAAAAGTTGGGACGAGGTGGAATGTATACTTTCTGATGAGACACAATGGTAGCCTGGAACCTCACTCTGCTGATTTTATACATAAGAATTGAGGAGGTGGGCTGCTCAATTCTTCCGAAGGTCCTGAGTTCAGATCCCAGCAACCACATGGTGGCTCACAGCCATCTGTAATGAGATCTGACGCTCTCTTCTGGTGCATCTGAAGACAGCCACAGTGTACTTACATATAATAAATAAATAAATCTTTTAAAAAAAAGAATTGAGGAGGTGGGGTTTTAGTATACATACAGTTCAACAAGGAAGCAGGTTTAACTAATCTAAGTAGGAGATCTCTGCAGGGTAGCAGTCTCGGGCTGCAATCATTCTAGAAGAGGAAGCTGCAGCTGATAGCTCCTACATACACTGTCGTACATACACTGTCGTAATACACTGTCATACATACACTGTCGTACATACACTGTCATACATACACTGTCATACATACACTGTCATACATACACTGTCATACATACACTGTCATACATACACTGTCATACATACACTGTCATCATTGCACACAGACCGGGGCTAGGCTTTGCCATCACTCTGAACCACACTCAGAGAAGGCTTTGCTACTCCTATTGGTCTGAAGAACTGGGATCCTTGATATGATGGGTCCCATGTCAACAAACACATTCACCCAGGGCTTATCTGCTCCACACAGGCTGCTCTCTCCGTCTGATTACGAGATCCATGTGTTTCCCTCCAACCAATCACTCAACAGCTCCATTATCAAGCACTCACTTCCACTCTATAGGAAGTATTACAGATAGTTGATCAGATTCATGGTTATATTACTAACAACCATGAATAAATGAATAAAGAAAAACTTGGTGCTCAGCAATAGAAGAATGGTTGGCCAGATTGAGGAATATCACACGTATAACACAATTTTGAGAAATTCTTAAAATATGTTCGATAAAATATGTGGAGAAGAGAGGTTCTTTTTTTAAAATTAGATTCCCAAGTAAGATGTGCTATGTGATATTATTTCTTCATGCATGTCTTAGTCAATGTTCTACTGCTATGAAGAGATACCATGACCATGGCAACACATAGGAGAAAGCATTTAATTGGGGCTTACTTACAGTTTCAGAGATTTAGTCCATTGTCATCAAGGCAAGGATCATGGTGACATGCAGGTAGACATGGTGCTGGAGAAGTAGCTGAGTTCTAAAACCAGATCCTCAGGCGGCAAGAAGACAGAGAGCTACTGGGTCTGGCATGGGGTTCTAAAACCTCAAAGCCCACCCTTAGTGACACACTTCCTCCAACAAGGCCACACCTCCTAATCCTTTCAAATAGTTACTCCATAAGCATTCAAATATATGAATGTATGGAAGTCATTCTTATTCAAACCACAACAATGTATATGTAAATATAAGCTCAGGGATAATATATGATCATTTAATTTAATCTAAAATATATACCCATAAATGATACATGAGGTGGGAGCTGATGTTAAAAAAAAAAAAACAGGTAATTTTATTTTTTTGAACTATTTACAAAATATCTATTTATTTACAAGCCTGATTTTGCAACTAAATTGCTAGCTCTTTAGAAATCTCTTTCTATCTGTATCATAGCTATCAAGCTAGTCTATCTTTTTCTTGAGATCCTCCAAACCCAGAAGGGCTCCTTAGCTCTCTTTCCTAGAATTCTACTTCACCTGTGTCCTGCCAGCTGCTTCTCTATGGTTACTACACATCCAGTGAGAATCCCTATCTCTTACTCAGAGTTTCTTCCACAAAGTTCTTCCAAGTCAAAAGAAAGCCCAACTCAAGGAGAGCCAGGCCAAGAAAAGCTAAGCTCTGAAAGAGCCTCTCAAAGATCCAATTGCTATAAAAGAAATCTCTAGCTCCTCCCCTACACCCTTGGCAGGCTGAGCTGCTATCACCATCTTTGTGGTAGGCTCCAAGCATGGAGGCAGAACCATTTCATCTTTCTGGTGTGAGATATCTCAAAACCATCCAGCTGACTTTGCCTTGGGTCATATAGCAAAGTCCACAAGACCTCTCCCAAGCAATTTGCCTTATAGCAGGCAAGAACTTTTCATTCTTTAGCATTCTTATCTAAGGAGGCTTTTAGAGGCACACCCAAGCTGCATTTCTACAGGACACACCTAAGTGCATCTTACAAATGCAATATCTTTCTAAGCTTTTGTGTTTTGCTAACAATTAGGTTTTCTATGAATCCTAATCAAATATTCTGCAATACACAGACTATGTCTACCTCATCCATTTGACCCTCTAGTATGACTTGGGATAGCCATACTAGAAGATGTAAATAACTCCTGTCCTGTAATCTGAGTTTCAATCTTCCCATCAAGACTGAGTAAAGGAAGCTAACAGGCAAGAAGAGTGGCGTGGTAGCTAAATCTTGGATCTCAACTTGATTGGATCTGGAATCACCCAAAAGGTGAATTTCTTGACTTCACTCTAACTGGCAAGCTCATCTAGTGTGTTTCTAGCACTGTTGCATCTCTCACTGATACCAGGACCAGCTTTGTCTTCCAATGTAGGCTGAAGGCCAGCAGCTTCTAAAGACAAAAAAGAAAAAAAACCACTCCCGCTCACAGCATCAGGTTGAGACTGCCAAGAGATCCAGCCTCATGGACTGAGAAACTTGCAGATTCTTGGTCTTTCTGATGTGTGTGAGCCATGGTTGGACTAGCCAGACTGTGAGCCGATCTAATAAATTCCCCTTAATTCTCCTTGTTCTATCAGCTCTGCTTCTCTGGAGAATCCTAACGCAAGTTCCGATAGTCTGTAATTCTCAGGGTCTGGTTCTTCACCATATATTTTTTTTATCTTTGAAGATTTTTTTCCCTACTCCTGAGGTCTCTCTTGTGGCAGTCTCATAGGCAGCTAAAGATGGGACTGACCACAAAAGCTGAGTCTTATTTTCTGTGTTGGACTTTGTCCATGGTCACTGATATTGCTCTTGGATCATTCAAGTGATTATAATCATTTAGGTATTTAAAATTATTCAAGTAGCGAGTGATCAATTAATTTTCCTGCCTTTTATCATTATTGGAAATATTTTAAACAAATTATAGATCCATTTTATTATTGTATTTTAACCACAGTAATTGGAAGTGCCTGTTTCAATGTCAGAAATGGAAGAGACTGCTGTGTGTTAAGGTAATCAATATTTAAGGCCATTAAGTCTTCCTACAATATATTCAGACGGTCATTCCACAGCCTCTGGTAGGAGATTTGTGATTGACCATAAAAGCCAGTAGTAAATGCGTCAGCTCTTGTGCTTTAATGAAGGTGCTATAATATTTGCTCTGATTTCTGAAATCACTTTTCGTTCTCTGGCATTTAGAAGCAAAGAAGAGCCCTTTTAATGAACACTATTGCACATTTTCTCCAAGTTTCAATGTTTCCATCACTTGAAACTGAAGGTCCGAACTAGCTAAGAATTTATAAGGTAAGATCAGACCTTACAAAGCCATCATTTTTTAACATACAAAAATTAGCTATGTCATATGAGTCATTCCAGAGAAATAGAAGGAAATACAGATATATAAATTATGTTTATAATTTTTTAAAACCTATACATGGTACATGCCACAGCTGGCCTAATTTTCACCTGCTATTTGCCAGGAGTTTTATATTGCACTAGTTTAATCCCCTTATGCCCGAAGATTCCACTATGTGATTTGCCATAGGAAGCAAACAGGTCAAACTAATACTGGATAAAAAGTTCAGAGTGGGAATAATCCTACCACTCATTCAAAAATATTTCTTGACTACACATCATACAATCATATATTATGTTAAGTGCTGAGAAGATACCACTGAACAAAATGAAATTATGTCCTGGATTTTTACTAAGCTCAATATAAATATAGTCATTAGTATGTTTCTTTTTGTTCCAATTTTTTATTAGGTATTTTCTTCATTTACATTTCAAATGCTATCCTAAAAGTCCCCTATACCCTCCCCCCACACTCCCCTACCCACCCACCATTAGTATGTTTCTTTTTTTATTTTATTTTTAGTTTTTTTTAGATTTTTAGGAAACATTTAGCTTCTTGTTATTTGTTTTTCCTGAACTGATAAAATATTATTTTTTATTTTGTGTACAATTATGATACTCAAACTATTAATTTTTTAACTTACAAGTTTATATTCTTCTTTATGTGGCCTGCATATTAACATAGCAAAGTAGACATAAAGCTTCCTTCTTTAACCATTCTGGTTGTGTATTTATTATCGAGCATGTAAAAAAAAATATTATGCCCATGTGCACTTAGTATTGTAGATGATTGGTACTGTCTAGGGGTTCCTCAAAAGTTTACAGCACAGAAAGCCCAGTTCAGATCAGCGCGTCCTTTAAGAAACTGGCAGTCAGAGCATGGCAGATGAGTGTTTCTGACGTTTGATCCTGAAATACATTATAATGTGGCAATGAAATATCAGCATGAGCTCATGAAATATAATCCGCATCTAAATTAAAGTGGGCAATAAAAATAGTGTCATAGAAAGCATCGCTATTCTTACCCATAATTACATTTTGTTCTGTACCAAAAATATACACATTGAAGGCTAAAGATCATGGGCTAGTGCATACACACCAAAGGTTAGAATAAGCTAATAAACTGATTGCTTGTCATTACAGCAATCTTGCTTGGCTCTCAGGATTGCCTACCACTTAATAAAGAGAGACTTTTAGATAATTATAGAAGAAATGTGCTTGTATGTTTTTCTTGCATATACTTTATATGCTTTTTTTGAAGAAAATAGTCTTTTTTTTTTTTTCATCAATCCATAAAAATGTTGGGACCATTTGGGAGCATTGCTCCACAGGCCACACAAAGCCATAGAGGATTAGTAAAATGGGCGGGCCTTAGCAATGTGTGGTATGCCATCTAATTCTTTAAAAAGATTTTATGGACACAGAGACTATCTTCCAATTTATGTGGTTGTGGCTGATCTCACTTGCTTCTTCATCATATTGGGGCATTAAACGGAAGGCTAAGTTGGCCAGTTAATTAATTAAGGACACTTCCTTCTTTACATTATATACTCCAAGAGCAAGATAATTAAGGCTTCCTTATTTATATCACTAATCAGCTCCTTTTTAATATCCTTAAAGTACCTAGCATAGCACCTTGCATATAGTAGACATTTAATCAATACCCTTTGAAAAGAAGCAGTGTGGCCTCCTTAGTTACTCCTGGATTAAAATCCTGATTTACCACCTGAGCAACTATAAGCAAGTTTGTTAATCTCAGGATTTCATTACGTTGGAGATAATATGTTCCACAATTAGGGTCTTGACGAGACTGAACCTTAGGGCCTTGAGTATGCAAGGCAACTGCCTGAATTGCTATAAAATCGATATAATAACAATAAACATAGTATATGAGGTATGGACACATTAACAGAGATTCAATTACTGTTAGACGACTTCTGTTACTTTATTTTTACACCAGAGTCAATCCTAAGGGGATAAAGTTCAGGTAACGCCCCCTTCCATCTTCCTCTTTAACGCCCCACCCCCACTCTCCCACTTTCACCATCTTGCACTGGTATCTCCCCTCTTGCCTAACACATTGCTGAAACAGAACATGGTGAACAGACCTTAATTCTTATTCAGTCTTTATCCCTCCCTAGCTATATATCTTGGTCAGGCTATTTAATCTGCTGGGGGAGGGGAAAAGCCTTAGAAAGTTTTAGTGGGAGATTGGCGAGTAGTGTGAGGTAATTTAAAATCGCTTCATATTGAAATAAATAAACAAGATTAAAAAAAGACCTCAGATTCCCTGAGAGTTCAAAATCCTGTCTTTCATCATTAGAGATGTGCTGCTGAGATAGCTAGTGACCTTTCAGGTTTCTCCTCCCATCCCGCCACCCCCTCCCACCCTTTTCTTTTTTCTTCAGCTCAGGAGTTCTTTCAGCCCCCCTTTCGTTCTATTCTCCCACCAAATTTCAACTTAACCTGATAAAGTAGGCTTCAGGGAAAACCTACTGCATTTTGCCCAAGGCTTCCAGAGGCAATTTTCTGGGCACAAGCAATTAGCTGCCCTAGGCAAAACTGCACAGTAGGCAAAGCTTGCCTCCTCCCTCGCCTGCAGTACTCACCCCCTCTACCTGCGGGTTTCATCCTCTGCCTTCAGTCTGCCAGAACACTCACACCCACCTACGAGTTTGACTTCTACCCAAGCCTCATGTTCTAAACTTTTCCTCTTCCCTTTCCCCCATACAATGTTCTATTCCCTTTTGGGGTTAATCTCAGCTAGGTTATACAAGGTGATCTGTTTTAATTTTTTTTTTCTGATTGACACCCGAATTTTAAAGAATATGTTAGCATAAATAGTGAAATTATTTATAGCTAATATATATATATATACATATATAATATATATATGTATATATATTAACTCTTACACCATCAAGATCACCTCTGCTTGCTCCAGACTACCAGATCTTGCTTGGCCAGTTTCTATTTTCTTAAACCCCTTCTGAAATACTGTCAGTCTCTGTGGCAGTCAATGAATAGCAATGGGGTTCTCTTAAGTTGCATGAAAGTCGCCCTTTCCCTCTGAGTCTTTGAATCCGCGTTACCTTGCCTTTCATCTATCTAAGCCAAAGGTCTCAAAGTGACAGTTAAAGATTTCTACAGAGCATTTAGTATGTTTTATTTGGCTGTGCCATTGGGTTTGTAATAAGGGATTAAGTGGCTGTGACTCTTGAACTGTGCCTAGTTTACTTCACATGCCTACACTAATGGCACCAGGTTCTCTAGATGTGTGGCCCCTACTCGTTCTTCCACATCTTGTCCAAGTCATCTTCTCTACAAAGGTTTGAGAATAAAACCTCTGCATACTTTCTAACCAGTTGTCAGTTGCATTAAAGACAAAGAGTATTTATGTAGGAGCTTGCAGTTTTATGCAGGTTTCTAGTAGAAATACAGTTCAAGGGAGTGGTCTTATGGAGGATATTTTATATTGTGGCACAGAAAGAGAGAGAGGGAGACTAGGCTTGTCTGTGCTTCTAAATTGCTCAAGATGGGATGCTGACCCCATTAAATATAAAAATGCCCAGTGTTACTTCCCAGTGACTCTGGAGTCAATTTGTATCCTTATGTCTTACATACACAGTGTCAAGATTTAGATAGTTTCGTGTGCATTATACATCCCTATGCCATTTTTCTTTCTCTAACATTTAAATTATTTAGACCATTTGGACTGTGGGCAGGACTCAGTTTTCTGTTGTCTTTCCCTTTATCACAGTAAAATAAGTCGTGGCAGAACTTCCTACCCTTTCTTCAACTGCCATGACTCTTCCCAAAGCATCAGTGTAATAATGATGACAATAAATCACACAAAAAGGCATGAATCTAGTGACCTAGCCCTCTTCTGCGAACCTACTATGTAATACTCCAAGTACTTCCTGAAAGACTGCCTTTGGACTCTAAGGTGAAAGGAGCTGCTATTCTTCTAAACCGCATCTTTTTGCATACAGAACAATGGCAAAATTCCAGCATAATAATACCGGACATTTCCATAATGCCCTTTTCACAGGCATTCATAGTGTTCTGCAAAATTTCTCATCCATTTTCTCAATATTAGATAAGGGAAGAGAGGGGATGATTGATTCTAGGTGAGAAAGAAGGGATGAGAAAAGCTTGAATCCAAAAAAAGCTAATAATAATAAAATAAAATGTGAGGCAGAGAGCTTAACAAGGGCCCCTGACTCTGTACCCCGTGTTCTTTCTACTACCCTGAAGGCAAAGGGGTTTGCTTTTCTTTTCTTTTCTTTTTCAGTCTGCTATTCAACGGGACCAAGTGAATGCTGAGAAGCAAAGGGAGAACATTAAAATGGCCCTTTGAATTGAGCAGGAGGAACATTTAGAAGTGAGGATTTATTAAAAGAAAAAATAAGTTCCAAATAAGCCTATTTTCAAGAGGTAAGAAACCAATAGCACATTGAAATTAGAGAAAAGTATGAGATTCCTACCAAACAAGCTGCTCCTCTGTGTACTCTAATGCTCTCACCTATAAGGAATTGTTAGCTTGACATAAAAGAAAATTATACTCAAATAACTAAGAAACAATCCATAAGAATTATAACTCATTTAATAATTTCCTCAAAACAAACACACATTTGGCTGGACTTGCTAGGGATCTTTCAGAGCACTGCATTTGGTAGGAAAAAAATGCTTAAGTAAGAAAGGAGTGGGGGCGGTGATACACAGAATTACTGAAGTTTGAGTCTGATTTTTTTTTAAAGCCATTAAAAAAAGAACTAGTGATATAATAACAGCCCCGGGGATCTAAAATTTCCTCTAATATGTCTGGGGCATAGGAAACACTGGAGAGAAAATAACCCCATTAATAAATGACAAATAAATGAGATGAAAAGAGGCTTGTAAGTAATTGAGCTACTGAGCTGGTTTGGGGTTTGTTTTTTTGTTTTGTTTTGTTTTGTTTTGTTTTTTAGAATAGATAGTTTAGTAAGGAAGAAAAGAAGAGGTGGGGATCTTAGGACAGAGAAGGAACAATACTTGTCAGCAGGATGCTGACAAATAGCAAGCCAGGGAATTCAGCCCTTGCAAAAGTAAGGACTTTTCAAATCAGCAGACTTGGGGACATGGCTTCCACCTGGTGATGAGAAGGACTGAGTAATTGATATTCCAGGCCACACTTTCTCCTGCTGCTTCACCCAGCCTGGACGATCAAGCCATATTATAAACCCCAGCAACTGCTTTTTAGCTTGCTCAGATAACCTGTCTTGACTCTCACCTCTAACATCGTCCGACAATCTCGCAGGCTTTGAACAGATATTAACTGCAGTGAGCAGGCAAAGAAAAGAGACAGAAACATCTTTCCTAAACCTTCTCCTTCACTTTGGGCTCCTCAGCACTGACTCAGGGTCCCACCCGCCCTTTCTCCCCAATTTCTGCACTTACCTATATGCATAAAACTAAATAAAATTTTTTTTAATATGACATTTCCCTACCTTTGTTCTTAAATTGAGAACACAGAAGCTAAATTCTCTTGCATTTGAGCAAGGCAATCATATCCCGATCAAGCTCCTAGAAGGTGAAACCTTTTTATGGACAAAAAAAGTATTAATAAGAATTTTAACCCTTAATATATGTGGTTAACTTTTTGGTTTGCCGACATATGGCTATATAAACAAAAGTATGTGTTCCTCCCCACCCTAAACCACCAGTTCTGCTCTCCTGATGGGATCACTGCTGAATTATTTATATAGCTCTTTGTGTACTTTTCAAATACAAATGTGTAAAAGCATTCTGATTTTTAAATTTTGTTTTAAATGTTGCCCTTCTAACAACAACACTTTCTTCGGGTCATATGGTAGTTCTGGTTTTAATTTTTGAGAGATCTCTAAACTGACTTCCTCAATGGCTGTATTAATTTCTACCTCCACCAACAGTGAATAAGAGCTCTTTTCTCTCCACATCCTCTCCAACAGTTGTCAGATTTATTGATGATGCCACTCTTACTAGGGGGAGGTGGAATCTCAAAGTAGTTTTAATTTGCATTTCCTTGATGGCTAGGGATATCGAACATCTTTTAAAATAGTTATTGGCCATTTATATTTCTTCTTTTAAAAACTAGCCCGTTTGTTGGCTGGCAGTTTTGTTTCTTTGGTATTAATTTCTGCACTTCGTTGTAAATTCTGAATATCAGTCCCTAGTGTGAAATGTGGCTGGTAAAGATTTTTCTCCCACATTGAAGGCTGTCTGTTAACTCTGTTGGTTGTTTCCTTTGCTGTACAGAAATGTTATTTTCATACAGTCGTTGAGCATATACACAGAGAATGCATACTCTACTATAGAGATAGTTGTACCCCCATGTTGTTTGCTGCTTTACTCACTGTACAGAGTTGGAATCAATCTAGTTGTCCATCAACGGATGGATAATGAAAATTCAGTGTATTTATATTTACACACACACATACTTAGCCAATAATATGTGTATAAAAGTAAACAAATGTACATGTGGACATAGCTCATCATTGTACTGGCTGGTTTTGTGTGTCACCTTGACACAAGCTTGAGTTATCACGGGGAAAGGAGCTTCAGGTGAGGAAATGCCTCCATGAGATCCAACTGTAAGGCATTTTCTCAATTAATAATCAAGGTGGAAAGACTCATTGTGGGTGGTGCCATCTCTGGGATGGTAGTCTTGGGTTCTATAAGAAAGCAGGCTGAGCAAGCCAGTAAGTAACATCCCTCCATGGCCTCCAAATCAGCTCCTGTTTTCTGACCTGCTTGAGTTCCAGTCCTGACTTCCTTTGGTGATGAACAGCAGTGTGGAACTGTAAGCTGAATAAATCCTTTCCTCCCCAATTTGCTACTTGGTTATGATGTCTGTGCAGGAATAGAAACCCTGACTAAGACAATCATGAAGAAAAGGGAACAGGAAAGCTAAGAACAAGTCACGAGAAGGCGCGAACACAGGTAATGGACATGAGTTATGAAAGAGGAAATGAAACTAACTGTTTTTCTAGTTATAATTCTGTCTCAAATTGATTTTGATTTGGTGGTAGATGCATGCATAAAATATATTTGGTGCTAGAACTATAAAATTTAATGTGAAGCCTCATGCCTATAGATGTTCAGAGTTGTATAGACTTTGAATCTAGTTATTTTTGTCATGCGACATTTTTATTTATTTGCATAGGTTTATTTGTTTTAGTTCGTGTTTGTTGTTGTTGTTGTTGTTGTTGTTGTTGATGTTGTTGTTTGAGACAGAGTCAATGTAGCCCTGTCTTCAAATTTCTTATGTAGACCAAGCTGACCCTGACTCCCAGAAATCTGTCTACCTCTGCCTCCTGTGTGCTAGGATCACAGGCATGCATTACCACGCAAGGGATTTTGTTTGTTGTGGGGTTTTTTTTGTAATAAAGTATATAAAATTAAAAAAAAAAAAACCCTTCCATAACACTTTCTCTTTGGTAATGTTTCATATCATCAAACAAAAGTCCTATATTAGCTACTTAATTTATCATTTTAATGAGTCTTTATAATTAATGTAATATGTTTCCTATATTTGGTATTTTGATTGCTTCCTAACTTCTGACCATTACACTGAATTATGCTACTTGTGGATTTGTAAAAGAAAAGAAAAACAACAATCAGGATACTTTTGCTCAACTATAAATTAAAAGAAAATAATTTATGCGAAGACATTTAGAATACCTGGGACATATTAGGTGTTTTCAGTACGTGCACGGTAAGTAAATAAACGGAGTGAGGGAACAAACCAGCCAAAACTACTTCAGTTTTGCTCTTGACTGACACTGTCTCCACCCACTGGAAAGACAGTAAAGACCCGCCTCTGCTGCTTCGGTTACTAGAGATGCTTGGTCTCTGCTTTCCTATTCATTTTGTTTTGCGGAGATCAGGTTGACTCCTAAGGTCTCACCCACGCTAAACAAGGGCTCCACCACTGGCCTCTTCCATAGCACAGAGATCAATCATGTAGATCTTCTTCCCATTCTGCTAAAGTCCCAGAGCCAGAACAGTCACTTGCCTAGAGTAAGTGCTGAAATCATTTGATAAACGAGTAAGTACTACCAAGCATTGCTCTTTCATCTGACTCTGCAATGCAAATATAACCTTCTTGCAATTTGTAATTTGATCTTGAGAAAATTATCGTACCAGGCCACGCCCAGACCACCCTAGGCTACTGGCTCCTTGATACCTTTCCTGCCTAAGATAATACCAAGTGGGAAGGGACTGAACCATTTTCAAGAGTAGATCAAAGTACAGTGAAGGTTTCCTTCTAACACTACATTCATTAGTATTTATTTGTCCCAGGTATAGCTGGAGAGAGGGAAAAGCTTTGGCAACCACTAATCTAGATTAGTGGCTTTTAAGGTCGTGTGAAAAAGTTGTTTCTAAAGCTACATAACTGGGAGGACCAAGGTCTTACATTTGGGGATTGTGCTCTGACTCAGATAATTCAGGTTAAGTCTCACTCGGCCCATTCTCATATTCAAGGACACACAGCCAGGGAGTCACAAAACAATCACTAGTACTTGCTTCACTCTTTATTCATTTGGATTCTTGATAACAACTTTAAAGAAAACATTCTGAGTGCAGAACACTAATTTTTAGCCCTTCTCCCATCACTGTCTCCGCAACAGCAGTTACTCCTGAAATGCTCCTTTTCACTTCTATTTCTTAAAAAAGTTTTATTTACATGTGTGTGTATGCACGTGTGCATGCATGCACATTTGTGTGCCATATGGAGTCCAGAAAAGAGCATCAGATCTCTTGGAGCTGTAGTTATATTCTGTAGGATGCTCTTCTTGTTCTGTGAATGGTGGGATCGAAATTCCCATCTTCATGATTGTGTGCAAGCACTCCTAATGGCAGAGCCACCTCTCCAGCCCCTTCTCAGTCCCTAATGCCTGTAAAACATTACCCACAACCACCCTCTCTTTCTTCTTCCCCAACCTCTATGATATGACTGTGAGTCAATCTACTTTCCTTCATGGGGATGTAAGAGGAAATGTAGTTTTCATTTCTAGATTTTAATGCTAAGTGAGACAATTGTCCTTGCGTAGGGTCTGTGATTAGCTAAAGAATGATACCCCAGTCTCAAATAGTATACAAAAGCAAAGAGCATTTTATTCTGCAGAAGTCCAGAATTCCAAGGTCTTTCATTTACCAAGATGGAGATGCCCAGGTGAGTTCGCAGGCCCAATTTAAAGCACATTAAGTGAATTCCAGGGAGTGTGTGTGTGTGTGTGTGGGGGGGGTATTTTCGATTGGCTCTGAGGACATTCCAGAACTATTGCTGGGGGTGGGAAGCTGAAAAGGGTTGCTAGAGAAGCCTGGAAACTGTTGCTAACCCATTGCCTTTGCCTCAGGATGGGTGGCTGGGCAGCTTCTGATGGTGGGCAGTTTTTGGTTGGCTGCCTGAGGCCTGGGATTTTTCCAGTAACTGACTTGCCTAGTTCTGGGAAACCAGAGATCTAGACCTAGTCTCCTCAACTACCAGTGTGAAGCCTGTCAGGGAGTCAGCCTGCCTCCAGCCTCTCACTTGGTTGTCAGAAGTTTTCCAAGTGACTTGACTTGAAGAATTTTGTTTTCAATTTTATATTATTTTTATAAATATGTGTTTCCCTATTTTCTTTCTTTTATACTATAATTTTTCTTTTTGATTTTAAGATACTTCGTTTTAAACAATTTCATGATTCTGCCATTATATAAATCATAAATGCTCACTGAGCAACCATGATGCTCCCTTTAGTAGCTTATTTGAAAAGCATACTCATTATATTTGCTATTTATAATATGATTTGATTTTATAAAAACCAAGTTTTTATTTTATAGGTTTATATGTGCTAATTAGAGAAAAAAGAATTTCATAATAGAAAAATGACATTTATTTTAAAAAAATAATCTTGACTTTAGTTCATTTTCCAGACTTCCAAACATACTCGACATTGCATTTTTAGCATCTTCTCTTTTTTTCTTAAACACCCCTAAAATATTATTTTATACTTCATTAAATGTCACTACATGGATACATCACAATTTATTTGTTTATCCACCTATTCTTAGACATTTAGGTTATTTCCAATTTTCACAAATATATAACTAACCTTCATTAACCTTTGCATCTATCAAACTTCTGTAAAGTCAGTCACAAAAATTACAATTTCTGAGAGAAATACTAAGGGGGCTGGTTATACAAGTCAGTTAGTAAAGTACCTGCCATGCAAGTAAGAGGAACTGAGTTTGTATCTCTATTACTTACATAAAAAGCCAAACCAAGTAGTACATGTCTATCACCACAGCACTGGGAAGACAGAGGCGAGCAGATCCCTGGAGCTCTCTGGTCAGTAGGCCTATGAACACTTANCTCAGGATTTAATGAGAGACCTGTCTCAACAAGTACAGTGGAGATTAGGTAAGNAGAAATCTGACATCCACCTCTGGCTGCTACACCCATGTGCCCCTGAATGTACCAGTGCACACACCTATATGAACACATACACATACCACAAACAAACATACATGCAAAATAAATACAAATTTAAAATAAAACTTTTTTAATGTGTGTGAGTACGTGTGTGTTATATTTGTGTTGTGCATGCATATGTGTGCATGTATATGTGCACTTGTGTGCCTGTGTGTGTGTGTACATGGCCATACCCTTTTTGTGTAGGTGTTATAGATTTGAACTCAGATCCTCGTGCTTCTGCAGTAAGTCCTCTTCCCTATTGAACAGTCTCCTCAGCCCATACACATTTAAATTTTTGCTATATTTATTTCTATTTGAGAAGACAGTTCAGTTTTGCAAATTGAACTATCTTATCAAATAGAAATAAATATAGCAAAATTCTTTTATACGTAATTTCCCACAGTTAATATAACAAAATTTTGCAACACCTAAGGCTTTTGATATATAGAACATCAAATATAGAATATCACCTAATTACTTTCTAGAAATGTTCCAGTTTCCACTTTCACCAGCATGGGGAAGTTTCTACAAATTTTGAGTACTTTCAATATATGATCTTTGCTGGCAGATGTGGCCAACTTTTTCAGATTTGTCTGCCTTATATTGCCCCACGAAGTTCAGACACTATTCTTTTAAGCATTAATTTCAACTCTAAGTGCAGTTTCTATCTTTCAGGATTGGTGATTTTCACTTGAATAGAAGATCTCAGACTTGGACTGACAATTCTTCAGCTGTTGGAGAGGGACTGTGGGCAGCTCATGGCCTCTGTGAGAGGATCCTCGCTGCACTTGGGCCGTCAAAGCTCATACTGATCATCCGGTTACTCATCAGGACTTACTGGGAATAATAATGATTAAAGGTTGCTGGCAGCTTGTAATCTCATGTTCACACTTTCCGTATGTCAGCCTCCTTCAAGAGCAGCATCTTTGCTGAATAGGCCAAATCTTGGAATAGCTAATTAAATACAGATTATATGCATTATAAAAACTAAGCTGATACATTTATAGAAAATCATGCCACCACCCCCCCCCAGTTTACTATTTTAATTTGAAGCTAGATATGGCAAGTAAAGAATTATGGTTATTATCACAGTTATATAAATTATATAGTAGCTCTGTAGTATACTGGTAAACTAACTAAAATGGGAATAAAGAATCAAATTGTACTGGCTAGTTCAACAGCTAAGTTTAGGTTGCTTGCCTAACATATGTGAAGCCTTGGATTTTAATCCACCACAAAAAAATGTTTTGACAATAAAAGCCAAATTGTAAACTTGACTCTGCTGTTAATTAGTTATACATAATATTGGGTTAGTTTTAAAATAATTTGAGACTTTGTTTTTGCTTTCCTTAAATTTCTAGTCTCTTTTCTTTCTAAAATATGGTAACTTAAGATGTCTTGAGATATTCATTACCCATTTTTAATTTGTAAATATAGAATAATCTCATGTATGTAGTTTTCAAAATAATTAAAATTCTAAAAATCACTCTAAAAGATGACAGGGGACTGATGAGATGGCTCAGCAGGTATGGACAGTAGCTGTCAAGCCCGATGACCTGAATTTCATTTCCAGGACTCTCATAGTAGAACGGAGAGAACCAAATCCTGCAAACTGTCCTCTGATCTCCACATGTACACACTAGCATATGCACACCCATTCACAATGTGTAGTCACAAAATAATGAGGCGTGTGAATGCAGTGTTCTCTGAGGTCAGAAGACAGCACTGGCTTCCTGGAACTGGAGTCACAGACATTTGTAAGCTACTGTGTGGGTGCTGGAGACTTCACCCAGTGAAAGAGAAACCGGTGTCCTTAACATTGAGCCATCTCTCCAGCCCCTAGTAGATGTGATTTTAAAGATAGTGATAAGTATCAAAGCATTTGTTGTTATATTTTCCACAGGAGTAAGGTAACTCACCTAGTAGTGTGATGCTGATGAGTGAATCAACTGCTCTCTGAGGAAATAAAACCAAATACCAATTTGTACTTACGGTCCAGTTCCATAGTATAAGAACTCCCATCATAGATAGTGTAAAGTTACCAACTTAAAGTCACTGGATATGGAATTGTGTGGGGCAGGGGAGGTGATTTTTTCACAAATCAGTGTGAGCTATCTCTGGCACAATGCTGGCCATGGAGTTATATGGTATAGTGGGTAGAATACATTTATAGCAACAAGAGAAATTCAAGTAGCCATTGATCACGCTATAGCATCTAATGTCACAAGAAGCCTAGACTTAGTAGTTCAAAGGTTGTTTTAGGATCTCAAAGTTCCTTCATCTCAAGGTTTTTTGATCAGTTTTTTGTTTTTGTTTTGTTTATTTTTTGACTTTCTATCTCATTGTGGCTATAGTAGCTCCACACTTTTTGGCCTTTTAGGACAGTCCCCGAAGTAGGAAAGAAAGTAAAGGCATGTTCTCTTTAATTTCCTTTTCTTTTTTCTTTTTATTCCTTATCTTTTTTTAGAGAGAAAAACTCTTGCCCAGGAACATCAACAGCCTTCCCTTTGTGTCTCATTAGCCAGCACAAAATTGCATGTCTATCCTTAAACCTCTTTATCACGGGGAAAGGGAACCTGAGCTGTTACATCTGGCTCAGACAAGCTGTAAGTCTCGCTCTCAGACTAGACCTAAGAAATGAAGTAGCAGAGCTGTACACTAGTGACTACTCTACATGACACATGAAAGGTTCTCAACTGAAAACATGCTGATGCTTTCAACTCTCAACTCCAATCTGATTTCCTAACCATGGAATCTGTTCCATGAACAAGAGAAAAGAGCACATCTGTCTCTTAGGATCTCATGCCCAAGAAAGGGATCTTGGGAAATGTCTCAGCATAGCTACTGACATACTAAACCTTTTAAAATCCTGTGTTTCTAGGGCAGGCTTATATTTTTACATATTTTATTATTTTATTTTATGCACTTGTATGTTATTTGCATATATGTCTGTGCACTGTGTGTGTATGTGTCTAGTGTCTGTGGAGACACTAGATCCCCTGGGACTGGAACTATATAGACAACTAAAAGCCACCATGTGGGTTCTAGTAATCGAATCTGAGTCCTCTGCAAGACCAACAAGTGCTCTTAAACACTGAGCCATCTTTCCAGTCCCAGGGCAGTCATATTTTTAAAATAGTTATCTATGCCATAATTTCCAAAGAAATTTTATTTAGTTAAATCAAGCTTTATGTCTATTTGGCCACATGAATAAATAGTTCTTAATGAATTACAAAATTTAGAGTTACTAGTCTAATTCAGATCTTTTATTATTGTGATATGTTACTATGTAATGTGCTTTAGCTTATTTATTAGTAAACACTGTTTCATTTATAGATTAAGTTTATAATACATGTACCCAAGAAAATTTCATTTACTTAAAATGTTCTGTAATTCATAATGTTTTGATAGTTCATTTTATAATATTCAGAGTTTACTATAATATACTTAAACTAAATTGACTTAGTGTCTTAAACAAGACTGAATAATTGGTGTGTTTGTGTGTACGCATGTGTGCACGTGTGTGTGTGTGTGTGTGTGTGTGTGTGTGTACAAGTGTGTGTGTGGTGCAGTATATAAACCCAGAAGATTCTTGAATTTGTCAACAGGACTATAAAGTCATTAAGAAAATAAAATCTCTGCTCTGATACTGCTTCTATGTATGTTCATAATTATTATTTATAGTGCCTTAAGTATTTATTTGAAAATGCAAATGAAAAGGTCCAGGAAATGATATACAGAAGAAAGTCTAATTACGACAAATGTCATCTTTCTTTTAGCAGTTGATGTTAAAGAAATATAGAGACACATAATTATGTATTTTTTAAAATATTATAGATAGCTATTACTAAATTAAAAATAAAGCTGTAATGGGAAAAAGTCTAGGCCATCCATTTCTGCTGAAGTGGCATGTGAACAAAAGCTGTAGCCAAAGCAAATTTAGAGAATTATTTACTCTGTTTCAACTTCTGAACCTACTTTTTATTTCACTCATGTAATATGACTAGATTGTTGAATTTGAGACCTATTATATCTCCAAACCTTGACAAATGCTTCATTTTATCTGCTTAATGCATGCTTAGTCTGCAGTTGCCCTACAATGGCTAACAACAGATATTATTACGTTTTGAATCTGAAATGCCCACTATAGGCTTGTGGCACTTAGTCCCCAGCTTAGGTGCTGTTTTGAAATCTGTGGAGCTTCTCAGGGGTGGAGTGTGGGTGGAAGAAGCAGGTCAGTAGTAACCGGCTTTCTGGGCCTTCTGTCTGCTGCCATATGAACAGCCACATGTCCCCATCTCTGGGAGCGGAGCCACTCTGCAATGCCCTCCCCCTTTT
This sequence comes from Mus pahari, assembly GCF_900095145.1. NCBI lineage: Eukaryota > Metazoa > Chordata > Mammalia > Rodentia > Muridae > Mus > Mus pahari. Next base: position 73,432,976 of record NC_034596.1, read on the forward strand.
CAGCATGGGCTGAAATCTGTGAAACCATGAGCCAAAAGAAAAGTTCCCTCCTTTAATTTGTTCCAGCATGTATTTTTGGTCACAACAGTGAAAGGTCAATAATACAAATATTAAAAATACATGTTGCTTTGGGTTGCTTTGGATTGAAGGTGTTACCTGCCATTCACAGGACATATTGAATCTGAATCCATCAAGCTAAAAACGTTGCTATTTCATATATTTTAAGTAAAAATACAGCTTAATTATTTACATGCAAATCCTTTTTTTTTTTTGAGAACTACTTCAATGCAAAAAAAAAAAAATTTGGAACAGGAAAAACAAAACAGAACAAAATGTGATGTCGAATTGATTTTCCCAAATATGTAGGCTGCAGATCAAATAAACAGCTGGTTCATGAAGCCCTTAAAAGTCAGTAGGTCACCCAAAACATCTAGGTTTCCATCTTTTCTTGAAAATGATTAAGAATTGACAGGACTGAGTCTACATTTTTGGTGGAGCTGAAGTCCCATCCTCTTATCTCACTGTGGACAAGGCTGCTGTAGCCTTCTAATCCCACATGATCCCCAAGTCACAACTTTCACATCCCACCTAGCTTTGGATATTTAAGGTGTCTGACTGCATATGGCGTATGGCTGTGTAGATGTTTCACTGAGAAGGATTGCACCTTATTGCCTATGATGAGCCTCCTTTTCATATTAACAGGAGACTTGCATCCTTTGCAGGATGTAAAGGGTCTAAACTTCTCAAATCCTAAGAACAAATGTTTTTGTCTTATTTCTCTGTATAAGCTTAAAGCTAGACAAATCTATATAATTGGAGTTGAAAACACAGGATGTGGGGGAGAGAGAGCAATCAGAACGCATTATATACAAGGATGAAACTGTCAATAAATCAACAATAAAAACTGTAGGACAAACAAGTAGTTCTGGAGTTCATTTCTTGCCTTTATTCTTTACCAAGATTGTTGTCAAGGATTCTTAAAAGATTTAAAGTATATTTGGAGAAATACTAGCACCTTCTTAGTTACCATCCTATTGAGAACCTTCTAGTTCTTCTTTCAGGTGAATTCTGTGTATCTATAAACTCCTCCAGGGTGATTGAATCACTCCATCTTGAGAGATTCCATTTGCTATTTACTATGGTTGCACAGGTCCTTGATGGGGCTGAAATCTGGGCATCTTACGTCTATCACCTCTCAATGCTTTTAGTCTCTTCGTTCCCTTTACCTGACTGTGGTCCTGAAGTACCAGTGTGCCTTGCAGTGGAGGGCCCAGGCAGCGGTGGTGGCCAGGGAGTGTTCAACATGCAATTGTGTCCTGGGTAATTTTCTTTGCAAATGCTGGAATGGCTTCCTCCACTGCAGCAGAACTCAGGGTGTCTAAGTGACTAGTGGAGGTGCCACACAGTACAGAGCTCAGAGGCAGCTTTTCTCCGGATGGCCCGGAAACAAAACAAAACAAAACAAAACCTTACCGAAGTTAAGCTTTTCTGCTGATTTATTGTGATTGAAGAAGAAAACATGAGGCAGTTTTTCTTGAAGACAGATCCACAGAATTCATGCCAGGATCACAAGGGAATGCATGTTAAAGCCACCCAAGCTGCAGTGAGAACCTCTGTGGCCTGAGCCCGAGAATCTGTAGCTTTCACAGGTTCCCCTGGGATAGTCTTAAATCCTGTCAGAGACAAAGAACTTCTGCCCTGCAGCTGTGGCCTCTAAGATGGTTTGCTTATGTACTAGAGGAAACTTTTGAAAAAGCAGGTACCATTTCACATGTCTTTAAGTTGTCATCTAAAATGTTTTTGATTTTAGGGCTGGAAGAATGGCTCTACACTTAAAAGCTTTTGCCACGAACACCTGACTTGAGATCAATGCCTGGACTCCACATAAAGGTGGGTGAGAACTGAGTTGTCCTCTGACCTCCACAGAGTTTCCTAACCACACTTCCATAACAGAATAAAAATTAAATATTTTTCACTGTAATTTTAAATAGGTTCAAAAATAATTTCTGGAATGTTATAAGTAGATATTTTTCTCTTTCTTCCTTTTTGTTTTGTTTTGATTTTTGAGAGAGGGTCATACTACTGGTTGTTCTGTTTAGTCTAGAACTATTTAGACCAGGATTGTCTTAAACTACAGAAACATCTTTTTTATATTCATTCATACTTAATGAATCATATATGCTCATATCTTACAATACCCAAATAATAGACTATTCTTCAACAGTCAAAAATTGTTGCAATCAGACTGTTCCCTGTTTTAAGATACTCCCGACAGTGGTTTTTCAGGCTTGCCTCAAGTAACTCCCATGTTACAAGCAACATCTTGCTCCATTTTTATTATCAAACATATCAGACTGAGGAAAGGGTGTAGCATACTCACCTGGACCTGTAAAAAGGGTGACAGTCCCCAACAACCTAACGTGATGTGTATATCAAGGGACCAACAGACAGAGGACTCAAATATTCCAGATGCTTTGGTTCAGTCCCCACTACTCAAACAGCCTACTTGCCCTTTTATCTGTCTGGGTCCAGTTTTGTACAGTGATCTTACAGTCTCCATGGTTCCCCTTTTAGACCCTTAGGTCACACTCTAGTGGACCCTGAAACTGCTCAGCTCTGGCCCAGGGACCAGGCCTCTAACTGGGTTTGTTAATTTATTTAGCAACCTGCAATGAGTGTCTTTGCATCTGTAACAACCCGTTTCTCTTTTCACTGGGGCCTCATCTCTGGAACTCCTTGAACTCTGTGGCAGCCTCAGGGACCAGCAGTATATGACCTAAGGGTCTAAGAGGAGCCATCCTTACATTTCCACATTAGAGAGAAGCACATCTGATGGGCAAAATGTATGCTCTGAGGGAGAACATTAATAGTTAAAATTGGAATAAAACAAACCTTTGTATTCCTTGACTAATGACCAAGGGAAATTGAGACTACTTAGCAAACTACAGCTAAGGAAACAGAAGTAGTTTGAGAATTTTTTATTATTCTTCAATAAAATCTGACATTGTAGAGAGATGCAAATCTATTTGCCCATGTTTCTGACTTAGCACATTCATGACAAAAGTTTTAACCATTTCAAAGGTAGTTTCTAAGTAAGACAATTTTTAAAATATTTCTATTAATAGCATTTTCTCCCTAGTTTGTACATGAATTTGTACTTATTGCTTGAATAAGATAGGCTTTCAGAATCAATTCCATTTATATTGTTTGTATTACATATAATCCTCACTGGGGGAAGAACTTGTTTATATAAATAAGTAGACTGGGCTGGAAGATGTTTGTTATAGCAGTATCTTTCAGATGTTTGAAACTCTTGAATTCTAAGCCAAAATTCAAATAGTAATTTGTTATCAAAATTTAATTCTGATAAATGTAAGCTCGTGATTCCATTAGCTGTTCCTTCATTTTGCTGAAAGCAAAGAACTGGAACATTAGACTTCCTGGTCACTACTGGTCCTTCACTCTTCTTAGTCCCAACACCAACATTTTGAACTGCAATTTAAGAACATTACACACCCTCAAAGAAAGTCACTGAAGTAAGATTCAAGATGGTTGCAATGCATCCCATTCTTTCTGTAAGTGAGCAAAATGCGTTTGGAAGGGAAAGGTGGGAATGAGACTAAGAAGTATTCTTAGGCACATCCATGTAGTGAAGAATTCTTGTGAATTTGAGGATCCAGGAAAAAAAAGATTCTAATATATATCCTTTTCTTCTTTGTATTTCTTTCTTACCATGGTATGTGCCCACATGTGTGTGTGGGGGGGTAGAGGGCTATATATCCATCTATGTACTAGAGGACTGAAGGTGTCTGCTCTATTACTCTTTGCCTTATTCCCTTGAGGCAGGATCTCTCAATAAACTGGATTTGTCTAGAAACCAGCAAGCATCATTAACCCTCATGTTTCCATATTGTACAGTGTTGGGTTACATGGCCATGTTTGAATGAGTTCTGGGATTTGAACACAGGTCTTCATGCTGAGTCATTTTCCATCCCTTGCTTACACTTTTCTTGAAAAGTCTTTGTGGAAGTTCATACACTTGTTTTAAGACCATTATAGCAAGAATCTGGAGACAATAAGACAAAGTACTACAAAAACTATCAGGAATAATAGAAATGTATCTCAGCTGTCTCAAGTACTTGGGTTCGCTCTAAATGTAGGTATAGATTAGGTTGGAACAATTATAAAACAGCTAAGCAAGGGATGGGGGTACCGAAGAACTAGCTTGATGCTTAAGAGTACACATGGCTCTGTAGAGAACCCAAGTCCAGTTTCTAACATCCAGGTCTGGCAGTTAACCGTCACCTGTAATTCTAGCTCCACGGGATCCAATGCCCTCTTCTGGCTTCTGAAGGTACCACATTCATGTGCACATACCCATACATACAATTAAAAATAAGAATAAGGGTATGGGTGTGATAGTGCATTTAATTCTACCCCTTGGGAAGCAAAGATAGTTGGATCTCAGTGAGTTCAAGGTCATTCTGGTCTACTTATTAAGTTCCAAGCCACCCATGGCTATGTGGTCAGACACTGGCTCAAAACAAACCAAAGCAAACAAGCAATAAATTATTAAAATAGAGTTAAGGGGAAGAAGCCAACAAAATGATTATAACAACACAGAAATATAATTTCCTCCCACTCTTCCTTTCTCTCTTCCTTTTCCTCTAATCTTTCACATTAATATGAAAATAATTGCCTCTACTTTTGGAGACCTGACTTAATTAGACTAATTTGACTTTCTGCTGGCAAAACTAACACTGAAATGGTTCAGAGTTCTCTAATTATAGAGCAGTCACGCTTTTTCTTAACAGACTCTAAAACCAAAGGCTATAATAGTGAATGAAGTCATTGTGAATGACTTGTTGTAAGGCCTATTTTGAGGTACCACATGAATTTCAGTGATTATGCAGTGAAAGGAAGCAAACGATACAAAGGTCCTGCAGAAGACATTATGATCACTACTATGTTTATCCAACTGGTGATGAAGTTCCCCAAGTCATTTCATAGAATGTACACCCATTGATTCGGACCTCTGTTCTTCTCCTCCACATTCCTCAATCTTCATTCCTTCTTGTTTGTTCTCTCTCAGCCAACCCTGGAGGTACAAACTTTTTTTCAGTCTATTTTAATAAACGTTCAGCCTTTACCCTTGCCCACCACCTACCAGAGGTAGTAGAAGAGAAAAGTTAATAGGATATGGGGCAAGTGGATCTTTTAGCAATAGTTCTTTGTGGGTGATCTCATTAATCTTTACTAGCAGTTCAATCCTGTAGCAAACAGCGAATACGAATCAACAGCTGCAATCCAGCCCTCTCGGCAGGCAAACACCATACATGAGCCAGCAGCTGTATAGTTCAACCCTGAAGAAAGTGCAAGGCTTGAGAACCAGCCTGAGGCCACTGAAGTGGCAATCTGCAGGAACCTCACTAGCAATTCTTTGGAGAGTTTCTTTCAGTGGTGGTGTTACCACAAGCAGAGCTCAACAATTCTATGTAAGGCGAACCAATACATGTCCTTAGTGAAGAATAGAGAGGTGGAGCAAAGCAAACCAATGCTCCAGTTCTCACTGTGTGTGGGGTTATATTTATACTACTTCATCATGTAATTTCTAAATGTCTGCTTTCGCAAGACATCTTTTCACCTGTGTGCCCCAGCAAAATATCATTTGGTATAACTGACTTTCCAAAGAAATTTTAAGTTCCCACTTCACAACCCCTTCTCATTTTTTATCTTGAATATCCTGAAGACTTAGGAAGATCTTTTGATGAACACTCACCAACATTCTCAAAACCTTCTTCCTTGAATTTCTGCTTATTGGTTCTACCAAGTTCCAGCCCAGAATCCACCAATTACCTGTATTTTTTCAACTGAATTTTCAGTTTGTCAGCTACTGATGGGCAAAACAATATACCTGCTGATTAATACTGTGACAGATCTCCAACTTCTGAATCCACCTTGACCTTTAATACTACATAGTGATGTTTTTGACTCTGGCTGATTGGCTTTCTTTTCCTACTGCTCAGGTGCAATTCTAAAACTCATGACATCACTCTTCTTCCCACCAAACACTGTCAATCAGCAAATGACCTATTTTCTACTTTGAGTTCCTCCACTTTTAATGATTATCTAAAACCTTCCCTTCCCTTCTTCCTGCACTACCTGCTGATACAGAACATCAACTATCCTCTCTCAGTCAGACTTGGCTTCTGTTTCAAAGAATTGTTTTTGTTAAATTCTTTTCACTATAATATCCACAAACATCATTATAAGGTGAATATATTCCTTGGAATTCATATATCAAGTTGAAGGAATGGACATTAGAATGTTAGGAAATAAACACGGCTGATTGGCTGTAGCAAAGACTACCTCAGAATAGCATTCTTGGAATCATTCACAAGCAAGGGCAGAGAAGAAGGTGAGTTGGGATGCTGCCTGCCCATTAAATGCTTTAATATTCTATCACAGTTCTGCCTGCCAAATGTCACAACATGAAATTTAAATAGGCTAGACTTCAGTGAGCAATGCTATTTTTTGTCCTTTACTATTTGCTACCACCTGCCACATATGCGGTCTAAGATACTATCAGTAATAACTAGTCCACCCACTACCTCCTTTTAGCAGTGAGAATTTGACTCCCCTTCATTAAGTTGAGCATTTTTTGTGGACAGTCCTAGGGCAACCAAAATGAATTATTATTAACATGCTATGGTTTTTCTAATTTAATATTTCTGTCACATACAACCTTCAAGTGTCATGTGAAAACTTTAGGAAAAGTATTTGTAAAGATTGTCTGAAAAGGAGGTTTGATGTAGAGGATACTTAGGTTTGTATTCTATCTAACCCAGGGCAGATCTATATTTTGTGAGACTCTGGTCATACATAATTTGAGAGAAGTCTCTATTTTCAAAAATGATTTTAAATTCAGAAAACGGTCCAGAGCTTTTGGAAGAGATCTTAAAAATGAACGGCTCTTATAATTAAGCTTCACAGATATCAGCTTAAAAAAATCTGGCCACTTAATTGGGGGCACTAAACAAACCCAAACCAAGTAAAATCTCTCTAGATGTGAACACTTGACATGAGCCAGGCACATCACATATTGTATGCTCACACCAAGCTCCTCAGGTCAATATCTCATTCTTTTATAAACTTGGAAACCTCATCAGGCTCAGAGAATTTTAAAACTTGCTCATGGACAGTCCACTGCTCACAGTGAAGCTGATACTCAAACCAAGTTCTGGCAAATCAGATTGTGCATTCTTTTTTCAGCACTAAGGTTTGCCTTTCAAATTTCCCCAAAGATAAAGGATTGAAATTACTTTGGAGAAAACATCTCAAAATGGTTGGTCAGTACTTGAAACAGCATGCCTTAATTTTTATCACATAAAACTTTTTAAAGGGCACATTTAAAAATATGTAATTCCTTGGACTATCTTCTACTTCTTAAATGGCATAGGTAAGAAAGGCTATCTTTATTATTTATTTATTTGTCTATTTATTTATTTTACAACTCAACATCAGGCCTTTCTTTCCTTCCAGTAACCCCTCACTTAAGTCCCTCCCCCATTCCAGCTTCCCTTTCTCTCTTGAGAAGGGGAAGCCCCCTCTATGTATTACCCCCACCAATGACTCCCCCTCCTCCTCCCCACCATCAAGTCACTGGGGAACTAGGCACATCCTTTCCCACTGAGGCCAGATAAGGCAGTCCATTTTGGGGTGGGGGATCCACAGGCAGGCAGATAAGGCAGTCCATTTAGGGGTGGGGGATCCACAAGCAGGCAGGCAACAGGCTCAGGGACAGCCTCTGCTCCAGTTGTTGGGAGACAGTAATGAAGACCAAACTGCTCATCTGCTACATATGTGCAGGGGACCTAGGACCAGCATGAGCTTGCTCTTTGGTTGGTGATTAGTCTCTGAGAGCCTCCAAGAACCCCGGTTAGTTGACTGTTGGTCTTCCTGTGGATCCTCTTCAGATCCCTCAATCCTTCTCCCCAAGCTCCATCTAATGTTTGAATGTGAGTCTCTCAGAAGACAGTTATGCTAGGTTCCTGTCTGCAAGTATAAGAGAGTATCATTAATAATGTTAGTATTGGTTCTTGCCTATGAGATAGGTCTCAATTTGGGGCAGTCATTGGTTGGGCATTCCCTCAGTCTCTGCTCTGACTTTTCCCCTGCACATCAAATGTGTAGGCAGGACGCATTTTGGGTCAAATGTATTGTGGGTAGGTTGCTGTCTTATCCCTCTACTGGGAGTCCTGCTTGGCTACAGGAAGTGACCACTTCAGGATCCATATGCCCCACTGCTAGGAGTCTCAGCTACAGTTGAACTTAAGCATCCAGAAGATTTGTGGTTCTAATGCAGGTAGAGTAACAGAGTCAGAACTGATGTGTGGAAGTGAGCTTAGGAAATATAGCCCTCCAGAAAAGAACCTGGCTGGGGAAGACACCTGACAGTATGGATCTTACCAGACTACATCTTCTCCTTACATGCTCAATACTCTTTCCCTTTGATATAATATCAAAGTTTTGTTTTGCACTGGCTGGGTTAGTTTGGAAAGACAGTCTTGCTACATAGCCCAAGGCTGCCCTGAACTTTCAATGATTTTTGCCTCTGCCTCCCTAACACTGGGATTATAGGTGTGACTCACCACACTCAGCTGACAGATGGAGTTTTAAAGATTGGGGGGGAGTGAAAATGGTTTACCCACTGCTGCATTACATCATAGAGTTTGCCAGTTTAACCTCTGTCCGTTTAAAATTTTTGGTTAGAGGTGTTTTCTTTTCCCAAGCCCCCAGAAATTAGTGCTGTTATCTCTGTAGCCTTTTATCACTCACAAAGGTCTGTTACCATGGTGTTGTGTCTTAGTCAGGGTTTCTATTCCTGGACAAAACATCATGAGCAAGAAGCAAGTTGGGGAGGAAAGGGTTTATTCAGCTTACATTTCCACATTGCTGTTCATCACTGAAAGATGTCAGGACTGGAACTTAAGCAGGTCAGGAAGCAGGAGCTGATGCAGAAGTCATGGAGGGATGTTCATTACTGGCTTGCTTCCACTGGCTTGCTCAGCCTGCTTTCTTATAGAACCCAAGACTACCAGCCCAGAGATGGCACCATCCACAAGGGGACCTCCCCCCCTTGATCACTAATTGAGAAAAATGACTTACAGCTGGATTTCATGGAGGCATTTCCCCAACTGAAGTTCCTTTCTCTGTGATAACTCCAGCTGTGTCAAGTTGACACAAAACTAGCCAGTACATGTTGATGAGTTCTTTTTGATAAATCACCATTTTCTAATCTAACAGTAATTTTATAATGTAAGCACTCTCATTGTGACTCTATTCTATTCATTCAAAGGTTTCAGAAGAAAACTTTGGGGTTTTGGCTAAACCTAAGACAAGAATTAACATTGTAGTTAAGTATTTTCAGTCATCAGTAGCTACTGATGCTACTTTAAAGTATCTGCTGACTTTGTCATCTTGGTGCTATTGTGACCTCAAGCTGTAGCTAAAATCAGTCCAATGCAATAGGAGCTTCAAGAACAACAGCCCCAAATGCTATCTTAGCTGCTTGGGGAAAGGCAGCTCATATTTTCAAGAAGGCCTCTTTATTGTGAGGAGTTTCCCTTCAAGATGACAAGTGGCACAAACTCTTCAGAATCTGGCTTGTCCTCAAAAAAGTGAGTCTCTGGTAGGGGAAGCCAAATGGCAGTTGCTGGGGAGGGGAAATGGCTGTTAATTCACCCAAGCTACAGATGAATTATTATATCTGTTCCCACAGAAATTCTAAAATATATGACAACTACTTGAAAGAAATGAATGAGGATTTAAAGTTAAGGAAGCAGGAGATTCTAGAGATGCTGAAACCTCTGGAAGATAAGAACAATCTCTTATTGCAGAAGGTAATGGCTAACTTGGAGGAAAAACAAAAGAGGTAAGGGTCCCTCTTCAGCTTCTTTGAGACAGAAAGTCTGTAGAATGCAACCACCATAGGATTAGTAATAAGTATCACTGGCTTGTTTTATTTATAAATTTAGACTATCATCTCCATTAGACTATAAAAAATTTCCCACTACAAAGTCAGGACAAATAGGAACCCTTCATTTTATTTGTTTTTACATAAATATGACTTGGTCCTCATCTCATGAAGCTAGAGTTACTCTTCCCATTGTGCCCACCCATGAGACAGGTAAATGCCTTTAGTAGCATAGCCCCATTATTATTATACTGATCACTGATACTTTTGCTTATTTATATTGGTAGAATTAATTTAGGGTAAACACTTGCTCTTCCTATATTAAGCAGAAAAGTGATGATTTCTTTCTGAGTCTAGGAGCTCTTTGGGTTAGGGAGATGAAAATTTAAATCTTTGCTAGAAAATTGTTCTTAGCAACGTCTAAGACTCTGCTTCCTTTCTCATCAAAGGAAATATCCCTTCAGTTGATCTTCTTTCTATACCCTTAGTGTAAGCACTCAAGAAACTCAGATTTGGGGAGAATAAAACTCAGCAAGTAGTCTAACACCAGCTGTTTGTGAACCAGCAATATAGACCTCTCTTGGAGCACGAGAGCATGTTAGATCTGGCATTCTACTCAGATCCAGGGAGGGAAAAGGACAGTAACACAAACATAAATTAATGACTGCCTTTAAATAGTATCCTTCTCATAGTCAGACTTGATACTAATTCATATTTGGATACTCACAGGGGTAGAAGGAAGCAGACAGATATGTGATGGGAATAATTCCGGAATTAATTTGAAAGATGTCAAATTTTTCAACTTCTTCTATATAGAGGCAGAAACACTCCTTCCCTCAAGTCATGCACTAAAACATTCTTTTCAGAGGGTGGAAAGCACTTTCACTGGCTGTTGGAGACCTAAGTTTTGAGTATTAAAGAGCCCAAAATGCATTACTGAGTTTATACCTTCCTAACATTGTCAATCAGGAATGGACTCATCCCAGGGACACTTTCAGTGTTTCGGCTGTTTCTCCTGCCCGAGTCTCAGCCTCTGCTGAACCTCCATGGAAGAATACATTTTGGCTGATTGCAGATATTAATTTTACCTTTGAAACGGCACATATATTTAACGATTTCTCTCTTTTCTTCTAGTCTGCAGATAATGAGGCAGATCATGGCGGGAAGGGGATGTGACGAATCTCCAGTCATGGAGCTTGTTACAGAGCCAGAGGAGAGGAAACAGAACCTGGTGAGATGCTGTCAGTAGATGCTAAGGCGGAACTTCGTGCTCTGCTGTTGTCATATACTGAAATGAATACTCATCTCTGGTCTTTGATGCTTCAAATCTGAATCTCTTTGATCTCTTTCTGTATCTAAAAAATCTAAGGTGATGCTAAGGAAATCAGGTTGGATGATGGAAAGAACAGGGGCTAGTTAGCAAGATTCTAATTTTTCTTGTTTGTTTTTGTTTTTCAAGACAGGGTTTCTCTGTGTAGCCCTGGCTGTCCTGGATTCTACGGTTTTTTACATAAAAAAAAAGTTTCATTCATTAGTTGATGAATATAAGAATATTAACTCTTGCCGGGCATTGGTGGCTCACACCTTTAATCCCAGCACTTGGGAGACAGAGGCAGGTGGATTTCTGAGTTTGAGGCCAGCCTGGTCTACAGAGTGAGTTCCAGGACAGCCAGGGCTACACAGAGAAACCCTGTCTCAGAAAACCAAAATAATAATAATAATAATAATAATAATAATAATAATAATATTAACTCTTGTCATTTCATTTCTAAATGATTAAAAACACCTATCAAAAGAAAAGAAAAAGGTTGTTTTGAAAGTTGTAGATCTTTTATGAAGGCAATAATGTAAAAGATCTTTAAATATTAGAAGTTAATGATCTAAGCCCTGAAGAAACATCATATAAGAACATCTTAAGAGTTAAGAATTTATTTCTATTGATATAGCTCATAAATACCATAAAAAGTATTGTTTGAAATAACTTTTCAACCATCATCATCATCATCGTCATTATCCGAATCATATTTTAGTTTTTCTATGAAACGCAAGACCTACTTCCTGCCTTCCTCTGTGGTTTGCTGTCTGTGAATCCCTTTTCTACCATTGAACAGTTGTTCTTTTTCTAACCTTACTTAACAATCAGACAAGCACATCCATTTGTTTGGCTCTTCCTCTTCTTTATTTATTTATTTTTTATTTTTTTAAAATTTTTTCCCAATTTTTATTAGGTATTTACTTCATTTACATTTTAAATGCTATCCCCAAAGTCCTCTATACCCTCCACCCCTACTCTCCTAACCACTCACTCCCCCTTCTTGGCCCTGGTGTTCCCCTGTACTGGGGCATATAACGTTTGCAAGACCAAGGGGGCTTCTCTTCCCAATGATGGTTGACTAGGCCATCTTCTGCTACATATGCAGCTAGAGACATGAGCTCTAGGGGTGCTGGTTAGTTCATATTGTTGTTCCACCTATAGGGTTGCAGACCCCTTCAGCTTCTTGGGTACTTTCTCTAGCTCCTCTATTGGGGGCCCTGTGTTCCATNCGATAGCTGACTGTGAGCATCCACTTTTGTGTTTGCCAGGCACTGACTGGCATAGTCTCATAAGAGACAGCTATATCGGCTCTCCCTCTTCTAATAGGAAAAGAAAAATAAGATGCTTCAGAAGGAAATGGAGATGCTATGGGACAAGGTGTGCCTCTAAGGATCTCAAAAGTATTGTCCTACCAATAATGCAAAGAAGCTCTCATTCCTCTGGCTCCTCACACTGATTTTCATATCATGCTTCCAGAGATGTTCTATTTGCACAACACAGTGGTACTTTTAAAAACATTCAAAGTGTTTCAGTCATCTGCTGAAAACCCTTTACAGCTCACCTTACTGTGACTTAATAGGTCTGTACCCAACTTTCCAGTCTCCTCTCTTAAAAGTCTTCCTCTTTTTACATCTTTCTTTCCTGTGACAGATTTTTATTAAATTTTTTCATGCTATATATTTTGATTATGTTTTTCCCCTGCCCCAACTCCCCCCAAATCTATAAGGCTCAGGGATCTATGCAGAAGGTGGTGAGAGCCAGACGTTGTGGATGACTTCAGTGAAACACTGTCTTCCCAATCCAACAGGACTAATGCACACATGAACTCACAGAGACATGCATGCTCCCCTTAATGCACACATGAACTCACAGAGACATGCACGCTCCCCTTAAGGCACACATGAACTCACAGAGACATGCATGCTCCCCTTAAGGCACACATGAACTCACAGAGACATGCATGCTCCCCTTAAGGCACACATGAACTCACAGAGACATGCACACTCCCCTTAAGGCACACATGAACTCACAGAGACATGCACGCTCCCCTTAATGCACACATGAAGTCACAGAGACATGCATACTCCCCTTGCTCTCTCCACAACCACCACAAAGGCCTCCACAAATTTACCTTGTCTTTTCTTGGCTGAAGGTCTTTGCTCTTGCTTTATTTACTCCCGCCTACAAAGTTATTTTCTCACGATTTACTTATTCTCATCCTTCAGGCCTCAGTTTAACTGTCACCTCTTCAGAAAAGCTCTTGTTTGCTCTATGTAAAACAAAGCCTCCCCTAGCTTTCTTTTATTTAACCTCAGTAATATTGTTCAGTATCAGCTTATACTTTTAATTATATTATTTTTAACTCACTTTTGGTCTCTCTATGTGATGTTTCCTACCTAACCTTTATACAAGGAGAAATACAGAAGAGCAATATTTACAATGGTTAACAACACAGGCTTCGGATTCAGAAAGATCTCTGTACTTTAGTAGCCATATTACTGTAAACAAGTGGTTTAACCTCTCCAAGTCTCAATTTCATCAATTATAAGAATAATTCCCAGGCTTGTGAAGATTAAACAAGGACTGTAATGTAGTAGTGAGAGTCAGTAATGAGGTGAGAAGCTTAACTGTTAGTTGTATATTATATGGATTCACTTAATAGTTATTATTATAAGGAACCATTTTGAATCCCCTGTGGTAGGTATACAATTTCTATTTTGAGCCCTGAGAAGTTGGTGACTAGCAGGAACCAAAACCCTTGACTTCATAATTACCACTGATTTAAAGCTTTGCCAAAATGTCTCTCCATAGACATTTGAGTCAGAAGAACTCTGTGAGCAACAGAAATCACTACCAACAAAGCCCAAGGCAGACATGCAAGACAGAAAGGTAAGTAGACTTAAAACATTAGACAAGTTCATGCCAGACTGTTGGAAATGGCCCATCTATAATCGAGGCTAATTAGGGGATCTGGACTTTTGGGGTATATTTGATTTCTGGTCTGCCAAAACACTGTGTTTCCCATCTGGACCTATCCCTTTATTTCCTATCTTTCCTATCAGGCTCAGAAATCCCCCTTATCACTTTGGAAAGCCAAAAGTGAGCCAGAGACATCAGATGTCGACAAAGTGGACGACATAAGGAAGGTAAACAATCATTCTGAGCAGTTGTGGCTTCTGGAATGGATACATTAATCATTATCTGCTTAAGATGTGGGATGCTCCTAAATAATGTATGTATCCTTGGGATATTGCATTTATATTAGACTGGCATTACAGGCTGCTGCAAAATCATGTTAGTTATCCTAAAATGAAAAAAATCCACACCAACAATGACAATTCTATACACTTGAGCACTTGTTGATTTATCTTGGAAATTTATTTAGAGATATTACATTTCCATCTCATCTTCCCAAAACAAATCATTCACAGAAAATGAAGTGTTCATTCATCTCTTGGCTTCTAGAAAATGCATTACATGGGAAGGTGAATTAAGAAGACTAAAATAAAAACCAACCTGACAGTGAACCTGCACTATAATTTTGTATAAGGTTGTTTTAGGCTATTGAAAAAAACTGATTTTTATCTCAATTTACTTTGTCACCCAGAAGGTCTTTCTTCCACCAGGAAAAGCAACAGACAAAAATAAAATATGAGGAACAACCCAGCATCCTTCAGGTACTAAGGTTTTACAAAGCTGGTCATGGGATATATTTTTTCATACAATGAAAAGGCTTTTCACTTCATATTGTTAAGGTCAATCTTCCCATCTTCATTGTTTGTTAAAAGAACTGAATTGTGTGAGAGAGATGAAGTCACCTATTTCTGGATTTACTCTGAATATTTTTGAATATTCAATATTCAATATTTTTGTATAGTTTTGAATAACTACTTTTTTCCATGCTTTTAACTTTGTACTACTTGAAATTATGGGAAAACAACAAATACCATCTTCCTAACTCTAAAAGACAAAACCTGAGGGCTTTATTTTAACATCTATATAAAGAAACACAGATAATAGTACATTTAGAAAAGTCAATGTTATAGGTGTTGGAAAATGTTCTCTTTCAGAATGGCTTTCTTGACAAAGTGATTGAGCTGAAAACTGAAGCCCTGAGAAAGACCAATGACTTTAAATCATCACTGTACCTACAACACAATTTTGAGCCAAAGCAAGGAGCTTTGAATCTTCTGAGGCCTCAAGGTGGGTAGAGTATCATAGGTACATAGTTTGAGGTTTTGTTTTGTTTGTTAAC
This sequence comes from Mus pahari, assembly GCF_900095145.1. NCBI lineage: Eukaryota > Metazoa > Chordata > Mammalia > Rodentia > Muridae > Mus > Mus pahari. Next base: position 73,448,522 of record NC_034596.1, read on the forward strand.
ATTTAAGGTCCCATTACTTAACAGTGAGCATTACAGTATCTGGCACACAATCTAAGTTCAATGTGGTCTAAATAAAAATTATCACTATTATTACTAATAGTGATATTCAAAAGCTATTGTACTAAGGTAAAAAATCTCTGTGGAAGAAATTACATTTTCCTTTGTAAAGATAAAGTAATATACTATAACCTTAGGATATATAGGTGATAATATTTGACATTCAAAAAACTTAGTTTCTTTTCCACCTTTACCACTGTCCTGAGAACTAGGATTGATCTCATACAGCACATTGGAATAGACTGTTGTTTCTGAGCTGAAGGCATAGGAGACAGACAGTTGGTAAGGGCTCTGAGCTCACTAATTCAGATAGTTTTCTGGGAATGCCATTGATTTCCCCTAAAGATTTTATGATATCATAGAAAAATCATAGTCATAAAAAGTATCGTAAAGGTTATGATGGGCAGGGAAAGGATTCTTAAACTTTCAAGAATCTATTAATTTGAAGTCTATATTTTAAAAGGGGGCATGTTGTAGAAATCCTAATCCAAGAATGGCAATGTCCCGCAAGTATCAGTAACTCTGTATGTGATATCTCTTCTAGATCTTAGTCCATAAAGAGCTTTAATGTCTTATAAACATTGCACACAACACATATGACCAAATAAACAGATGAGCAAGCCAAAGAAAATGGAAAATAAGTTGGTCAAGAGTATGATAATGTATGACAGAAGTGCTATTTAGTGGAGGTGGGCTACAAATGTATTTCTGGAATTCACTCTGGATTGTCAGTGTTCACAAAGTGACCACAAACCACTTAATTAGGACAAATATAAATGTTCATGTTACTGAGCTCTAGAAGTGATTTCTCCCCCAGGCCTTCAGAATGGGACAGAATTTTACTATGGAATAGCCATAGTCAATATCTTCAATATTTCCAGAATATCTAAATTCCCTAGACTGTTTCTTATCTGTTCCTTGACACAATATGTAAACAAATCATTATTATAAAAATATTTAATAAGATGGAGAGACTTAGAATAACTTGGTCCAGGCATACAGCATTCAATCTTCATTAATAGATAAAATCAGGAAAATTGAGGAAAACTGGATTGTTTACATATACTCAGGCAGAATTCCACACATATTTTTTCCACCTATATTTTGAAAAGAATTGGACAGCAGAAAGTTGGAAAGAAAGAACCTGGAGACAATAAGTGATTAGTATACAAAAGTTAAAAGACAAAGACATAGTATGAGAAAAACAGAAAGCTCTGTTTTTATGTCACTGAAAATTAGCCAAAGTTTATCTCAAGAGAGCCATAGAGTAAGGAAACAGTTCTTTAAATTCCAGATTTGACTCAGCCCCTCATTAGTGATTCCATTCCATTTGCATGCCTCAGGAGACTCCCCTACACACACAGAGAACTGAATCCGTCTGAACTGCGGCAGCCCACAGGTCCATGTTTTCATTCCCTTTTTTTTCACTCCTAGCAAACAAAGCAATAGGTTTCTATAGCTCTCAGCTACTACACATTACCACAGCCACCGGCAGTAGTGATGCACCAATCCCGTGTTTTACTGGCTGCGTATATGCTTACACATACTCAAAATCTTTTTATTTGAGCCCAAATGGATCTGAAACCCAACAGTCATAGATTTTGTTATGTTGACTTATTTATAAACTCTAGTTTATTATTATTATTATCATTATTAAAAATACATGCTAGTTCTTACCATGGTTGTGCTGGTAGTTTTTTTTTTTTTTTTTTTTTTTTTTTTTTTTTTTTTTTTTTTTTTTGGTCAATTTGATATATAGAGTTATCTGGGAGAAGGAAGTCTCAACTGAGAAAAATGTTTCCCTCAGATTGGCCCGTAGACACATCTTCTAGGGGCATTTCCTTGATTAATGGTTGGTTTGGGAGGGCCCAGTCTTCTGTGGACAGTGCTACCCCTGGGCCAGCAGTCTTGGGTTATAAAAGAGAGTGGGCTGAGGAAGCCAGTTAGCAATTTTCTTCCATGGTTTTGGCTTTAATTCCCAGCTCCAAGTTCCTGTCTTGAACAACTGCTCTGATGTCCCTTCATGATGAACTGTCACTGGGACATGTAAGCCAAATAAAGCCTTTCTTCACTAAGTTGCTTTTGGTTTGAATGGCTTTCTCAGAACAGAAAAGAAACTAAAACAATGGGAGAATTGTTAAATTACAGTATGTCAACAGCAGGGGGACTAGTGTAGCAGTACTACTTTCCCAACCTCTTTAGGCTGCTGCTTATTAGTTATTCATGATTGCTACTCAGGTTGACTTTATTTTCTTTCATGCATTTATTGAAAACAAAAGCAGTTGAAAACAAAACAAAAAAGGATCTCATTCTATAGCCTAAGCTGGCCTGGAACTGACTATGTGGCTCATCATGACCTCAAATGTACAGTAATCCTTCTACTTCAGCCTCCCAGGTATCAGTATCACAAGCTACCTACCATGCTCAGCCACAAAATTTGGATTACTAAGTGAAAAAAATATATAGTTTTCACAAGTAAATTTAATAATAATGAGATAGAAAAATTAACTCTAGAAAGATGGTCAAGCCTGAGGCCTGCTTTATCACTCTCGGAAAGTATAACTAACAAGAGAATTTTAAAGAAGCAAGAATCGCGCTGGGTGTGGTGGCACACGCCTTTAATCCCAGTACTCGGAAGGCAGAGGCAGGCGGATTTCTGAGTTCGAGGCCAGCCTGGTCTACAAAGTGAGTTCCNNNNAGGCAGAGGCAGGCGGATTTCTGAGTTCGAGGCCAGCCTGGTCTACAGAGTGAGTTCCAGGACAGCCAAGGCGATACAGAGTACTCACATAAGTAAAAAAAAAAAAAAAAAAAAAAAGAAAGAAAGAAAGAAAGAAAGAAAGAAAAAGAAAAAGAAACAAGGATCAACTTTAAACTTTCTCCTTGGCTCTATCAAGTATAAAGCACTGGAAAAGGTGATGACTGAGCACTTGCTGAAGCACTTGCTAGAGTTCCAGCATGCAGGGCAGAAGGCTTCCTTGGTTGAGAGTTCAACTCAAAATAATTTTCCACTGTGATTTATAGAATTTAAAGCCATGTTATAATATCTCTTAAATTCATTATAGGTGTCACCTAAAATTATTTCAATACCAAACCTTGAGAAGTTTTAATTCAATGAGAAAAGCCATGGCTCTAGAGTCAGATATAAGTGTTGTATCCCCTACCCAACATAAGCAAGTTATTGGATTTCAATTTTTCTGTACCTAATATTTACAGCCACCACAGGTAGCAGGGAACTTTAACAGCCTCTCATGTCATATAACCCTTATAACGGCTCTGTAAGATCTGCAATACAGAACAAGAAGCAAACTCAGAAAACCAGGCTTCTGTACCCACAGTTAAAGCTCGTGTTCTGGACTGAATGACACAATGGTGGTATTAAAGTTGTACTTCTTATGTCTCTTCCAGTCTTAAAAATTATGATGGGAATCCAAACTTAACTATATCGTGTCAACCTGAATTTGAGCACCAAGATCAAATTCAAGATCAAATTTTTAGATATTTACAAATAGGTTGGGAGGCATGTAATTACGTACTTAGCCCGGTAGGTGGCACCAACCACATCTAAGCCAAGTCCATAAGGAATGGTAACTCAGGAAATGTGAAATGCTGTAGGAGACTTGGCTTTCTATTACCCCTAGGACAAAATGTGCCACACATTTATAAACCAAATGAAAAATGAAAAAAAAAAACAGCCTATTGATGTTTTGTGTTATGCTATATGACATCAAGATGTATTACTGGCAGCCTTGATTAAACATTAAACACGGTGTTCTGCCGTGCAGCCCTTAACCATTATTATTCTCCTCACTTAACTAGTTCACCCCATTCTGAACAAAGAAACAAAAAAAATGAAAGCAACTGCCTACTTCCTCCATAATTCTTATCTAACACGTTTTCACTCTACTACAAATAAATTAGGCAATTAGGGCAGTAAAGTGAAAGGGTTGGGCTATTACACAAGCACTATTTGAAGGCTGAGTACTCAATAGCCCTTTTGGATGGTGTTCTGGTCCCTCTAGTTTCAAAAGAATTGCATTGCTTAAGCTTGGCTTAGAGGAAAGTGGCATGAGCTCTTGGGCACACCTCTTTCGCAAATCAGGCAAATATAGGTCTTTCCACTTCAGATATTTCCAGATAGAAGGAAGTTTTGCTCCATGCTCTTGGCCAAAAATCCTTTGTCTCCTGTTGTGCTGTCTGGCTGAGTTAATGGTACCTTTCATTTTGTTGGCAAATAATACTTTGTTACAGTTCAAGCAATCCCTATTTGGGGAATTCCCTGAAGCCTGAGACTCAACATTCATGATCAGTATCAGTCTTTGCTCCAGGCATCTGATATACAAGAAATCGTTCCTGCTGTTCACACTCCAGGATAAGCCTTCACTTCTCCCACCTCACAGAGATATAGCACATTTGAAAGGGTTTACTTAGAATTTGGCTCAGGGTTTGTGTCAGCCCTGCTTATGTCAGCCTACTTAAGACTGCAGCTTGTGCCCTTCGTTAATCACCTATCACAGAGAGCACTAAGCAATCTCTAGATTCAAATGATTTGTCTTCAGCAATAATCTTCAGTAATAACGTAATTGTGATAAGATACTTGATTTTGACTACCCCTTCCCCATAGCCAAGTCTCTTAGCATTTCTTTGAGCTGAGAAGACACAGAAGGTTCTCCTTAGAAGAACCTGAAGGCTGGATATTGTGCTACTGAAGCCCAGGGAAGTGGAAAATGAATATTCCTGGGAACACATTTACTCACTAATCCTCTGTCCTGAAAGCAAGTTATTCCTCTCACCTCTCACCTTTCCTTCTTTACTTCCTGATGGCTAAAATTTTGGGAGGCAGAGGCGGAAACCACAACTAGTTCAAATCTGGATTTTTCACCAAAGTATTGCTCTTAAAAAGTCTATAAACTTTGAGGCAATCTGAACCCTTTAAACATAAAATTGGTGTTTGTGGTATTAACAGATGATGAAACTAATTTGTCATTTTTTTTTGTTTTCCATAAAATCTTACAGAAGTCCAGACAGAAAGAATAAAGTTAGTTTTTTTCCCTAAACATGAATTCAGTAAAAAAATTAAAAAGTAAATAGCATCCTCATTAAGACAGTGTTAATGGGTGACAATGGCTTCACCTGTTCATACCAAGTGCTCAGGAGAGGAGCAGGATGTCTGAAGAGGGGTTTCCATTTTCTTTTTTAAAGACAGATTTGAATTTTGGCTAAGCAATGAATAACTGTTTGTTTTTCAGATTTTACATGGAACATGAACTAAAAAATTACTAGTGTGTACTAAAATTCAAATTTACCAGGGTTCCTTTAGATTAGACCTAACCTAGACATGCTTGCTATCCAACACCCTACAATTTTCTTTCTTGCCTCCCGTTTCACAGCCCGTATATTACTCATCCTGCCCCTTCTTTCACTTGCTGAGACCCCGCCTTTCTACTTTGGACATTTTTTTTACTACATGACTGTTTTGTCGAATATATGTTTGCATAGTGTTCCTATATGGAGTTGGTTTATCATCCCACTTCTTTCAAATGTTCGAGATTAATTTCTGTAGGCTCTCAAAATGTTTAAAAAAATTTATTTATATGTAATTCTGAAATGAGTTTTTCCGCTATAGAACAAATGCTTTCAACAGAAAAAAAAAAGGTCTACCACTACAAGTTTAAATTTTCCCTAATTTTCTAAAACAATTTGAAACTTCATATCAAAGCAATTATTAGTCTTACAGTTATACAATTAAATAATACCATGATGAATATTAATAGATCTCATTTTCCAAATGTTTTCCTTCAGGTAAAATGGGTGCTACAACTATGGAGAGAGCAACAATCAACAGAAATGAACTTGATATGGTGAGAGAATTAACTTTCAAAACAACAACAAAACCACTCCAATTTTAAAAGGCTTAGATAATGGGTATAGATTTTTGCAAAACATTTGTTTATACATTTATGGATCTGTTTTGGCCATGTTGAGACTCCAACCCATGGCCTGTGCATGGCAGTCAAGAGCTCTATTGTAAGCAGCAACCCCAGCCCTGAAATGCATTTACTATGCATTATAATTTATGATTGTTTAGAGGTGCAAATACCTGTTTTAACTTTCCCCTCTCTTCTTGTTCTTCTCCATTTTAAAGAGAATCCCAGGATCAAAGAACTACACAGAACAATACGGAGGAACTAGAGAAAAGTCAGATGAGGATGTAGGACAGGGGCTCTTTTTTTCTGAAGTCGATGCCAGATGAAGCTCTGAAGGATTAGAAGACTTTCCCTACATTTGCTTTGGACAGATTTGAAAACTAGGTACAGCCTTTCTGTTCACTAAAATCTCTCAAACCTTTATATTAGTTCTGTCCTTCCATTCTACCACCAAACTGGGGGAGAGATGTTGCACATTTTGGCCCTAAGCATATTGGGACTTAAGTATAGGTATTATAGATAGCCACTAATTATGTTGGTAAATTTTGGGTGAAATGACTGAATTTCAAATCACATTGCTTCTAGATAATTCACAGACATTTTTCTACCTCTGAAGTATTCACTTCTGAACTGATCATTGCTGGCAAGTAAGCATTAGGTGAAAAATAAAGAAAACTCTAGCCCCTGGATGGCTCTTATTCACTCATGTGCCATTGCTTTGTGGGTTGTTCCCTTGCTAGCTAATCCCTGAATACCTTATACTCACTAGTATTACTGTTCTTAGTTTAGGCCTCCTTTCCTGAGTTACCACAGTCTATTAATTGATATTAGTGCTTCCAAGCTCTCTAATCCATCTTTCATAGTACCATACAAGTTATTATTTTTTCTTTAAGAGAAATGAGATTACGTCACTCTCCATCACTTTTATGAAGTCCAAATTCCTTCACGGACAATAGTTGATCTGCCTCCTGCCTAGCTCCCCAGTCTCAACGTTCACCGTTTTCCTTTCCCTCACAGTCCTATAGTAAGTTCTATGGAGCTGTTTCCAGTTTCCCTGATGGAGCATGAGTTCTAGGTACAAAGCCAGAAGATTCTTTCCTCCTTTTCTGCTTGATGATTGCCTGTTTTGTTTTTAATCTCCGTGTAAGTGTGTGCATGTGCCATGGTATACGTGTAGAGGTCAGAGGTCATCCTCCCATCTTGTTTGAAACAGGATGTGTTATTCATCATGGATGCAGAGACCAGGCTGATTGGCCTGAGAGCTTCTGGGAGTTGCTACTATGTCCATTTCCCATCTTGCTGTGGGACATACACTACCACATTCTAACACTGTGAACACTGGCCCCTATACTTGTAGAGTATGTTTTTGTTGTTGTTGTTGTTGTTGTTTGTTTGCTTGCTTGCTTACTTGTTTTTAGAGACAGAATATTGTTATGCAGCACTGGCTGTCCTGGAACTCACTTGACCAGGCTGTCCCTTAAACTTACAGAGATCCATGTCCCTTGGCATTCTGAGTGCTAGAATTAAAGGCACTAAATGCCTGGCTCCCACTTTCTTTAAGAACGAAGTTTGTTATCTTTATTCTATCTAAGTGATTCTCAATCCTTCCTGTGTATTAGGATCTCCTTGTAGACTCTGGAAAATAGCAATTTTCACCCAAGTAATTTAAATAAACTTTTTTGAGAGATAAGGCAAAAACATATAATTTTTAGTTAAGGTCCTCAGAAAATTCTAATGTTCATTCAGGTTTGAGGGTTTTGTTTTTAGACAGGGTCTCACTATGTAGCCCTGGTTCTCCTAGAACTTGATATGTGGACTAGGCTGGCCTCTACCTCTAGGATGCTGGAATTAAAGACAGGCACTACCACATCTACCTAGGTTTGAGCATTCCTTAATGAATTATATTGCAATTATTGATTTACCCAGATCTCTCTCATACCAGATGATGAACTCTTTAAGACACAGAACTATGTCTTGTTCATCTTTTCATTATAATGAATTTACATAGTGCCTAGGATTTAACAGAAGTTTATTAAATTATATTGTACAAGGATTTGTTATGGCTTAAATATGAAGTGGTCCCCAAAGCTCAAGTGCAAATGGGCCCATAGCCAGTGGCCCACAGTGAGTAGCGCTATTTTGGGAGATGCACATAGGGGCCTGGCTGTAAGTAATAAGCCCTATGATATGTGCCTTTGAAGGTACCTCTCTCTACTTTTTGTTTGCCATTAAAGGCAAAGAAATTATATATACTTCTGCTGTTATCATATCTTTCCAAAGTTCATGGGGCCAAGTGACCAAGTTTTTCCCTCAAGTATTTTGATTAAAATAAACAAAAGTAATAAAAAAATAGTACTTTCCTGGTAATAAGCTAAGTAAGCCAATTAATTGTTCTTTTTCACTGAGGTGAAAACTAAAAATTTAAAATGCATTTTTTAAAAAAAATGATTTTAAGTTATTTTAATTATGTATTTCATGGGTGGGGGGTCATGTACTCGAATGTCCGTGCTGGTGTCTGAAGAGAACAGAGGCATTATACTCCCATGGAGTTGTAGTTCCAATTATGAACCATCTGATGTGGGTGTTGGGAACCAAACTTAGGCTCCCTCTCGAAGAGTAGTGTGCACTTGGAACCCCTCTCCAGTCCCCTTTAAAATGTTACAGGTAACCAATAACTGCTGAAAGAAGGGAAATTAGGGATAAGTCCCCCTACTGGTTGTTCATTGTAGAGTGGTCAGCTCTGAAACAATATATACACAAACAACAAAAACAGACTCAATAGGATTTATGTTTGTACATATACATACACACATATATGTATTTTAACAACATTCAAAGAAAAAGAGACTATCAGCTTGAGAATGGGGGAGCCATAGAAGGGGTTGGAAGGAAGGTACTTAAAGGGACTGGAGTAAGGAAAAGGAGGAAGAAAATTGATGTCATTTTATGTTAATTAAAACTTGTTAAATTGAAGGGGCTGGAGAGATGGCTCAGTGGTTAGGAGCACTGACCTTCTAGAGGTCCTGAGTTCAAATCCCAGCAATCACATGGTGGCTCACAACCATCTGTAATGATATTTGACACCCTCTTCTGGTGTGTCTGAAGACAGCTACAGTGAACTCACAAAGAATTCTTTAAAAACACGTTAAAACGAATTTTAAAGATAAATATAAAAGTAGTAGTACATATTAATTGCATGAAGTGATGGGTTTCATCACGGCATCTTCACACATCTATACAAAGTCCCGGGAGCACACTAATCTTGACAACCCTGAAACCTTGCCCTTCGTTGTCTAGCTTATTTCACTTAAAAGCAATCTTTCTCATCAGTTTTACATCCATTTTCCCACAAATAATTTAATTTTTATGGCCCAATAATCCTCCACATATATACACATTTCTTTTACCCATTTTTCCATCAATGGAACCCTAGGCTGATTCTATAATTTAGTTTTTATGAGCAGTGTTGCCATAGATAAGAATGTGCAGGTATTTCTACTATATGCTAACTCTGGGCCCTTTGCATGCACTCAAGAGTATTATAACAAGATCAGGTAGTAGTCTTATTGTTAGTTTTTAAAAGTTATTGTGTGTGTGTGAGTGTATGCATGATATGTGTGTGTGTGGGTAGGTGGATGGGTGGTGGGTATGTGCCATGGTGTATGTGCAAAGGTTAAAGGACAACTTTATGGGACCGAGGTCTCTCCACCTTTATGTAGGTTCCAGGAATGGAACTCTGGTCAAATACATGACAACTGATTTTACTTGCTGAGCCATTTTACTTGATCTTATGTTTAATCTTTTTGAGTAATTTTCATATTGATTTCCATAGTGGCTGATGAATTTACTTCTCTACTTATATGTAAGTTCTGTCTCTTCCCCTTATATTCTGCAACATTTTTGTTTGTTTTCTTGATGATAGTCATTCTTACTGGGCTGAGATGAAAACTTAGTGTAGTTTTAATTTGATTTTTTAACAGTTAAGGAATTGAGATGTTTTTCTGTCATGTATTTACTGGCTACTTACACTTTAAGAACTATTTTCTTTTAAATTTACTTGATCATGTACTGATTTAATTATTGTTTTTTCTTTTATTGAAAATAGATTTCTAAACTTACGTTTTAGTGTTTAACCTTTTGAGTTCTTTACATATTCTGAATATTGACATTTTATCAAATACTATTAAAATTCTAGCAACATTCTGAACAAAACCAGAAAAAAGGAAACATGAAATTCAAGTAGAAGCACAAAAGACTCTGAATAGCCAAAGCAATTCTAAGCAGAAGGAGCAATGCTGGAAGTAACACGATATCTGATTTAGAAAGCCACAGTAACAAGCCAATATTGTATCATCACAGAAACAGTCACGTAGACCAATACAACATTAGAGGGCTTAGAAATACGTACAAATATCTACAGCCACCTGATTCTTGACAAAGGTACCCAAAGCATATATTAGAAGATATCTCCTCAACAAATGGGGCTATGAAGACTAGATATCTACATGAAGAAGACTGAAATGACCTCATTTTATACATTCTCTGTATAAAAATAAATTTAAAATGAATCAAAGCCCTTAATATAAGATAAAAGATGGACATGACTGATCATATGGAAAAATGGAAATCATATGGAAAGTACCTTTAGATACAGAAACAGGCAATGGCTTCTAGAATAGAATTTCAATAACTCAGGACAAAATAGCAAGAATTAAAAAATGGAATTTAATTGAATTAAGCTTCTGTACAGTAAAGGAAACAATTATTGGAGTAAAGGAGACTGCATGCAGATAGGAAAAAGGTAAATTTTCTTAAAAACAATTCTGTACGTGTGGTGTGCTGTGGAGGTTAGGTCTAGTTCTCTCTTTCTACAATATGTATCCTGGGGACCAAACCCTAGTTGTCAGGCTTGGGAGCAGGTGTCAAGCTACCTCACCACACCCTGGAAGATTTTTTTGAAATGTACTTTTCAACTGGAAAAGGTTTATGAGTTCACAGAATATTAGCAATTTAAGTATAAAATTCCTTCACTTTACAAAAGAAGAAACTGAACTTCAGATACTTTGAAAAGTGTCTAAAGACCTATAGTTAATTCAAGCTAGCACAGGTTACCAGAGTGCAGATATTATTACTGCCAGCTCACACTGCAGTCCCACTCATCTTTCCCCTCTGACTATAAAAACAAGTCTCCAAAGCCCTAAGATGATTAGTTTCATGTTCTGCCAACTGAGTTAGCTGAGTATATAATCCACATTCGGTTTCAAGAAAACCACCTCTTAACTTAGACCCTGAGAGACTCTGGCAGACCTGAGATTTTTGAAACCAATTACATTGGACAGAGCCATGAGAACAGAACAATAATATAAAATCTAACTACTGCTGACTACTTTGAACTTTTTCATTTAACCTAAGGGCCTTAGACTTTTAACTTTAACTCTGTATTTGAGTGTGTATTAAAATTTTTTACCCTATAATGGAGATTAGTATATGAATTCCTACTTGGTTGTTAACTGAAGTGTGAAATAATCTGGTTTGCTTATTAGCAGAGGTTTTAACTTTCTTTAGAAATGAGTCCTGTTATGCTGGATGTGGTGGTACATACCTGTAAACCCAGAACTACTCAGGAGACAGGAAGCAAGGAGGTCATACATTTAAAGTTAACCTTGGCTATATATTGAGATCCTGCCTAATTATTTCCAAAGTTTGATATTACAAGTTCAGTATTGCTCAGACTTATCTTTACTTCATTCAAATGCTCTAAAAATTTTCAGTTTCTTCAATACATAATAAAAAACATTTCACATCAGCATCTGACTTTCACTGATGGCAATGCAAAGTCATCTGCTAGATTGACTGGCTATTTACCAAATGGTGTCAAACTGATAAATGAAGGACATGGTTCTCAGGTTTATGGGCACAAATAAATTTATTTGGTTAACTTAGCCAAAAGATGAGCAAAACTCATCTTAGCTACAACTCTTAAGAGATTAAATGATAAACCAAATATCAGTTTAAATTACACAACATCCACAGCTATAATTCTAGCACTCAGGAAATAGAAGCAGGAGGATCAGAAGTTCAAAATCATCCCTTGTATCCCTTAGTTACAAAGTGAATTTGAGGCCAGCCAGGGATATCCCCTGCAAAAGAAAAACACAACACAAAAAGCAAAAACACAGGCATATCTTCCTATTAAGTTAGAGTATGCTTATAATTAAGGTATTCTTACCTCTTATTCAAATTATGGTGAACTGAATTGGTAAGCACGGAGTTTTTGTTTGAAATATCATTTGTTTTATTAGTATTTATATTACAGTGTTTTTTTTTTTTTTGGTAAAACACCTAGTATCCTTGACTGTACTTATTAAAAACGTGTGTGTGTGTGTGTGTGTGTGTGTGTGTGTGTGTGTGTGTGTGTGCCACATGTATACCCCACAGAAGCTAGAGGAGGGTGTTGGATAGCTGGATATGAAATTACAGGTGGTTATAAGCCACCTGGTGTGGGTAAAGGACTGTTGTTAACTGCGGAGTCATCTCACCAGCTCCCAAATATATATATAAACAAAACCAAAAACATCAAGGCAGGCTGAGGGAAACCCTGTCCTATTTATAAACCATCTTTTTGGGAGATACTCTTCATGTAACATCTCATTTGTAAGGTCTTGACTTCCTAACTTTTAAGAGGACATTTGCTGACATTTCATCCTCCAAATTGCCTCTTACAATGACCATAAAGTGACTAGCAATGTTTACCCTACTTTCCTAAATGTAGCAAGGCCAATGCTATCTTTAGTACAGAACTACAATCATCAGACAGAAGGTGATAGTGTATAACATTTTAAAATTTATGTTCTTATAGCTAGGCATGAAGCTCACCGTTGGTATTAAGTAAATTATAGCCATTTTGGACCTGGCACATTTCAAAGGTAGATACTTCTGTAATCTGTTTCATTCAGGCAAACATCAAACAGCCTCTCTGGCACCTTAGGAGAAGTCTGAACTGCTTCCAATTCAAAGTCCCTATTGCTTCATATGTTCCGTAGTTGGTATCAGAGAGTAGGGAATGGAAGAAAAACAAGGTTAGACTTACCCTCTAATCGATTAATTCTACTTCAGGAGATATGGAGGTAGATACAAATATAATCATTACTTGGTGGTTCTTTTGTGGAAGGTGGGGGTGGGGACAAGAGCTCCTCACCTCCTGACTCTGCTAGCTGCTTTCATCCTTTGACCACTTTCTTCTAGCTGGGCCTCTCTCTATGAGACTAAGATGGCGTAGGCCATATTCAGGGTGGCCTTAGTAAATATCTGGAAATTCTGGTACTCACCCATAGGTATGTTGTATGAATTTCCCAGGTTTTTATTTCTTCATCCAATAAATTGGCATTAAGATTAGACGTCATAGTTGGTAAAATGAAAAACTTTAGGGCAGCTGAAATATTTTCTTTTACAAATTCACCTATGCTCACTAACTTTTAGAACTTTTTTTTTTAAGGTTTAAGAAGAAAAAAAAATAAATGCTTTATAAACCATATTTCCTCTAGTTACCAGATATTTGGTAGAAAATAAGATTAGGTTAAAACATTTTTTTCCACATCACTCTTCACTTAAATAAATTATTTTAATGTGCATGTGTGTTCTGCCTACATGCATGTCTTACGTACCACATGTATATCTGTGCACAAGCAGGGACCAGAAGAGGGCATCAGATCCCTTGGAACTGGAGTTATAGACGTTTGTGAGCTGCTGTATGGGTGCTGGAATTGAACCTGTGTCCTCTGGAAGAGACCCAGTGCTTTAAAGCACTGATCCATTTCTTTGGGGGCATGACTTTATGTTATAGGGAAACATTTTTTCCCTAAAGTTAAGTTATTCATTAGAAAACCAATGAACGATTTAAGGAAAAGATGATGCTTTTGATTCGAAGAAAGTTAGTTTGAACATAACCCATGAAAGTTTTCACACTTGGAATTGTGCTTTTTGACTTATATAAATTGAATCCTCAATAAGCAAAAGCATAATAGACAGAACTCCTAAGAAATCAATTAGAAATAACAATCAGGACATCAGCAAGATGGCTAACTGCAGGTTATGAATGCCTGTGCTCCCCATCAAAAGGACCAAAACATAAACAACTATTTTGGGGATCGAATATGTGAGGGGGAGTACTGGAGTCTAGTAGGGAAGTGGTAGGTACATAGTGGAAGAGGAATGGAAAGGATGACCCCACAGAGCAGAATGAAATGCCCTTTCTCTGCTGTGTTGTTGTATCAGTTGAGATCAACTCAGAATGAAGATATACTTCTGACACAAAAAAGAGGTAGTCAGCAAGACCAGAGTGGCACCCCATTACCATCACAGACACAGTCTTTATTGATGAAAAGTCTTGCAGTTCTGACAGGTCCTGGGCCCTGTTTAAACAGGAGCCTGGCGCTTAGACATTACCCAAGGAGGAATCTATGTTATTTTCTGCTGCTGTCACCATCACTTTTGCTCCTTACATTACCATCCTGACACTGGATGCATCATCAGTCTGTTATAGTAGCAACTGTTTCCCTTGCATTATACCAAATTAAACACCACACATGGTAAGATACCATTGTCACAGAGGAGCTAATAATATATATCCCTATCCTTGGAAACAAACTGTTTAGGAGGCATTCTACCAACCATGGCCTGTTGAAACCTATATCCAGTGCTCTACCACTGACTCACATGTACTGTGTCCAAAAGAAACTAGTCCTTGGTAGTCCTGGGCAGTAGGGGAACTGAATCCAGATTGGCCACATACACGTAATGGTTGTGTTCACTACTTCCAGGGAAACCTCACCCAGAGCTAGCAGACTAATATGATAAATTCCCACAGCCTAGGCAACTAAAGCATTTCACAAATACCTAAAATTGAAGATAGCTGTAAAGGGGCTGCAGAAACTCCCTACTGTACATAATTCCAAGGCCAATACATTTTACCCAACTGTCATCTTAAACTATACCTACAGATGTCCGTCTTTGCCTATGAGAGCCACTCTACAAACCTGGAGGAGGTGAGCATAATACTAGATTATAACAACACAGGTACAAGAAAGTTGAACAGCAAGAAAACATGGCACCACTGCAAAAACATAACAGTTATCTAACAAATGATTCCAAGAAAATGAAAAATTTATGAATTGCCTTAGAGCGAATTGAAAACAATGACCATATGAAAACTCTGAGGGATACAAGAGAATATAAACAGGTAGGTTAATAAAATCAGAAAAACAATTCTTACCTAAATAAATTCACAGAGGCATCATAAAATAAAACCAAGTAGAAACATTAGAGCTGAAGAACTCAATGAGTGAATTTAATATACATTTAACTGGGATGATCAGAAGCAAACAAAATCAAGAATTTCTAAATGTTAAGTTCTAATGTCTTTTGAAATAATCCAAAAACAATGGATAATAAAACAGTAAATAAAGCCTATATTTAAGGGATATAATTAAGCAATCAAATCTTTATTTTATGGAAATTCCACAGGGAGAAAAGACAAAGGCACAGACGACATTAAATAAATAATGAGAGATTCCCAGGTCATGGGGAGGCATCCATGCTCTTCTTTTTTGTTGCTGTTTTATTTAACTTATACTTTTTTTTAAAAACACTCCAGATTTTGTTTCCCTCCCAGTCCACCCTCCAACTGTTCCACAACCCATACCTCCTCCCTGCCCTGTCTCCATGGGGATGTCCCCACCTCCCACCCCCACCCCACCAGACCTCTAAACTCCTTGGGGCCTCCAGTTCCTTGAGGGACATCCATATTCTTGAAGCTCAAAAAAACCTCCCAGCTCTTCTCTGATGAACACTAGAACAAAAATTTCAACAGTCAAGGAAGAATTCTGAAAGAAGAATGAAACATAAAAGTTACATATAAAAAAGTCCCTATGAGAATATTAGCAGATTTTTCAGATGATACCTTGCAGGCTAGAAGAGAACAAAAAAAGAAAAAAATAAAGCCAGCCAAGAATATTATGCCCTGAAAAGTCATCTTTCAGTTTTTTCATTTTTAATGAATATATTCTCAAGCAAAGGCTAAGCTTCTAGCCTAGCATTAAAAAAAACTGAAGGTGCTTCAACAAGAAATAGAAATACTTTATTAACATAAACACATCTGAAAGTATAAATTTCACTAATGTATATAAACTCATAATCAAATTCACAGTAATATATTACTCTGAGAGTAGTATATAACCTTTGAAATACCTAGTGAAAGTTATCAATGATAATTATATCAAGAAAGCCATTAAGGAACACAAAGTATATAGATCTAAATTAAGGCCATAAAGTTATAAACATCTAGGTGTGACACCTAAGAATTTGCCTTTTTAAATAATTTATGTATATGACTTTGCCAGCCTGTATGTATATATATATCATGTATGTGCCTGGGACATGAGATTAGATGAAGGACATTAGACCCTCTGAGACAGGAGTTACAGAGAGTTATGAGCACCTATATGGACATTGGGAACTGAACCTGATCCTTCTCAAGAACAAGTGTATCTTTGATAAGTGGGAGGTGTTGGTTTTGTTTTCTAAATAGATATTTCTGAGTGTTATTTAAAAAACTTAAGAGGGGGGCTGGAGAGATGACTCAGTGGTTGAGACCATGACACTGAAAGTTCAAGAGAAAAAACCAAAACCAAAAACAAATAGGAAAGCCATCAGTCCAGCTTTCCCTGTTAGCAAATAGTATGATTTTACACACAGAAATCTCTGAAGACACAGTCCCCCAAATCTGTCACCAGTAATTTAGTTAAGTCAGAGGATATAAAACAACATATAAAATCAATTTCTTTATTCTTTTTAAAAGTTTGATTTACTTTTATAGTGTCTGAGCCCAAACCCTGATATTTGCTTATGCTAGGCAAAAACTTTAACTTTGACATATTTTCACCACTATTCATTTGAAAGTACACAATATAGTATTTGTAAATACTAAAAATGAGCTATCTAAAAAGGAAATTAAGAAGACAATCCTGGGGCTGAAGAGATGGCTCTACAGTTAAGAGTATTTGCTATTCTTGTAGAGGTTCCCAGGTTTGATTTCCAGACAATTCACAATGACTTAACACTCCAGTTCCAGGGGGATATTTTGGTGTACAGGGTCACTGCACAATATGGTACACATACAGAGAAGCAGGCCCCACAAACATATAAATAATAAATAAATAAAAAATTTAAAGTGTTAAAAGAAAACAATTAAAAAAAGAAAACTCCATTTATAAATAGCTACAAAAATACTCAGAAATAAATGTAACCAAAAAGATTATTTTCACTGATAATTATAAAAAACATCGATTTGGTTGGAAAAATTAAAATATTGTTAAATATCTCTATTACTCAAAGAGATCTAAGGATTAAATCTAACTTATATCAAAGTATCAATGACATTTATCCTTTGCATTAGAAAAAGTAAAAAACTAAAATTTGGAGTCATGAACAACTCCAAATCACCAACCCCCCCAAAAGAATAAAGCTGAAGGTATCACACTGTATGACTTCAAAATACTACAAATCTGTAGTAACCAAAAACAGCATGACACTGACATAAAAATAGCCACACAGACTAGTAGAACAGAACAGAGAGCCCAAAAGTAAATTTATCCATCCACAGCCACTTCACTGGTTTCCCTTCCCTCCTCCCTGTCTGTCCCACTTCCCAATCCACCACACCTCCATTTCTTCAGAAAAGGGCAGACCTCCCATGGATATCAATCAAACATGGCATATCAAGTTGCAGTAAGACTGAAGCCATCTCACTTCTGATAATGTGGTTGAGGACATATGTCTCTTCAGAAAGTGATGTTGGGGGTGGGGGGAGGCTGGTGATGGCACAGTAGGTAGAAGTGTCTGCTGCCAAGCCTAAGGACCTGAGTTTGATCCCTGGGACCCATACAGTGAAAGGAGAATAAAATTCAATTCCTGATATGGTCTTTTGATCTCCACACATCCATTCTGTGGCATACACACACACACACACACACACACACACACACACACACAAATATAAAAGTAATGCAGACAAATGAAGCTCTATGCATTTGAAAAAAATCATTAAAAAATGTTAGGCCTGAATTATGCAACTACTAAATAGGAAAAAGAATAGAGGAAACATTTTGCAATAGTATACTAGTCAAGGATTCTTGGCTAATACCTCAAAAGCACAGGCAATAAAATAAAAACTTAAAAAGACAAATAGAATAGCATCAAACTCAAAAGCAAAACAAACACCAGAGGGAAGAAAAAACTATAGTGTGGAAGAAATAGGTGAAGACTGTACATCTGACAAGAGGTTAAATATCCAGATGTAAGAAACTCAATATTAAAGCCAAGTAATACAGTTAGAAACCTGACAAAAAACTTGATTAGATATTCAAAAGAAGATATGAAAATGAGCAACAGATATATAAGGCAGAGAAATGAAAAATTAAAACCATAATAAAATGTATCTCACCTAAATAGATAAGACACAAGTGCTGGTGGACATATGAAGGTAGCTGAGTAGCAGCAGGAATGTAAACTTGTAGACTGGTTACTGGACATATTACAGGGTTCCTCAGAACAGGAAGATTAGCATTGTCGAGATGGCTCAGCAGGTTAGAGTGCTTCTTGCTAAGACTGAGGACTTGTGTTTTATCCTTGGAATTCATAAAATGGAAGACAATTTCCCCAAGTTGTCCTCCCATCACCCTCCCTCTTGCAACAAATAGATATGGATGCATGCATACACAGGGGGTAGTGGAGGGAGAACAAATGTTAAAAACCCCAACAAAACCAGAAAGATTAAATAAAAGAGGACATGAAATTAGTATATTGATGAGACAGCTGCACTTCCATGTTTATTCCATAACTAGTCACAATAGCTAAGACAGAGAATCAAGCTATGTGTCTAACAACAGATGGATGGAGATGTGCAATGCATGTGCAATAAAATATTTAGTGATAAAAAGAAAATTTTGTAAAATGAAATGTTAGACATATAAAGACAAATTCCACACCATCTCATTCATATACGCAATCTGAAAGTGTTCTAGAATAATGCTACCACAGAATGGTGAGGGGACATGGAGGAGAAAGGAGAGTAGGATAAACAGATACAAAGTTATAATTGGATAAGAAGAAAAAAGTTTGTTACCCACTTGTACATCACAGTGACTATAACACTAATGTATATTTAAACATACTTGTAAAAGTAGATTTAGAATGCTCTTAGCACAAAGAAATGGTAACTGATTGAAGTGACAGACATGCTAATTACTCTAACTTTATCATTATGTAATTATATATTATCAATAAAATCAACATCAAATAACAATATTAGTTTTTTATTTAACAAAATTTTCACTTCTCTTATCTAGCAGTAATTCCTTTTTAAAAGTATATCATTCTACAGATTTTTTTCTATTGAGAAAAAAAATTTGGTACTTTCTTTACAATTCAGAACCTTTTTTGTTATTTTCCCAGGTTTCCTTTTTATCAAATAAGAAACTATATAAGTTATGATTTTCTAACTTGTAAAATTTTCAGTATGGACCTGAGAAATTATCTACTCTCTATCAATGAGAGAATACGTAGGTGGTGGTATAAATTGGGACCCTCAGGAAAAAGAGAAAGCTGGGGATGTGATGAACAGTCTTGATTGTCAAGTTGATGAGATTTAGAATCACCATGAAAACAAAGCCCCAAGGCAGGTGTCTGAAGAATTCTCTGTATTAGGATAATTGAGGAGGTAGACCCACTGTAACTTGGTAGTATCATTCCCAGGGTTGGGGTCCTGGACTGAAAAAGGAGACAGCTAGCTGAGTACCACCATTATCACCCTGTTTCCTGAAGATACAATGTAACCTGCTGCCACAAGGTCCTAATACTATTACTTCCTAGCCATGTACTACCATCAAAGGAGCCCAAATAAATACTTTCTAAGTTGCTTTTGTCTGTAATTTTGTTTTTGTAATAATAAAAGAAGCTAATTTAGGGGTTTAGGAATAAGAGTGGACCTAGCTGCTAAAGAAGTGTTTTCCTAGAGTTTTCAGAAGATGTGCAGTTTTACTCCCAAGTTGATTTTGGATTTCTAGCTTCGGAGGTATGAGATATAAATGTGTAGTACTTGTAGAAAAAAAAAAACCTTAAATTTGATTTCTTCTGATGAACATATTTCACCTTCATAATGAAACTATGTCTTTTGTTTTAGATGGTAAACTTTTATTTTTAATTATTAAATCCAAATAAACACAATAAACTCCTGGCCAACTCCAATTCCTCACAAACAAACTCAACTTTTTCCTGGTCCTGAGTTTCTTAAGATGAATTGCTAATGTTTGAAACTGCTAATTTACTTCTAGTATCCAGAAAAATTTCCTTGATACTCAATTTTAGAATGACTTTTGAGATTTTTCTATAGTGTAATAGTCCCATATACTGTAATATGGCAATTTCACTATTGACTCCAGGACTCCCAGTGTATACTAGAAAATTTACAGCATCAAATCTTATATAGACTTTCCTTATTAGTTCTCACTGTACTCATTAGTAACATCAGAGAGCTTTTTTTTTTTTTTTTTTGGTTTTTTGAGACAAGGCTTCTCTGTATAGCCCTGGCTGTCCTGGAACTCACTTTGTAGACCAGGCTGGCCTCGAACTCAGAAATCCGCCTGCCTCTGCCTCCCAAGTGCTCACAACGACCTTTTAATGAATTAATCAGAGACTTAGTTCAGTGATAGAATGCTTGCTTAGTGTGTATGAGGCTCAAAGTTCACACCACAGTACAGAAAAGAAAATGAAATTCACCATTACTACTATTATAGATGCAGAAAGTCCTGTGTTCTGTTGTTGATTTGTGAAAGTGCTAGTTATTTTCACATGGAAAATTATGAAATATTCTAAGTAGGAGGGCATGCCCATTTAATCTATTAACCTTTAAAGTTTGAAGGACCTGTTAGTTGGCAGGTTTAGAAGTTCTAAATACTAAGAAACTTCTCCAATCATATAGCATTTACATGTACCACACAGACTAGAATAGGCTTGAAAGCTTATGATGTAATCAAAGATTTCATTTCCTCTTTAGTGTGAGATAAGTGAAATATTTGGGCATGCTTTCTCAGCAATCTCCCTCTTTTTGAGACCAGTTAGGACTTGTTTTGCAACCAGGATCTTTGGCCGTAACTATGGGAGGTGAGTTCATGATCTGGCTTACAAATTTAATCCACTGTCAGAAATACTAGCTATACAGATCTTCAAAAATGAATTATTTTATCCCTCCTCAACTCCACCCATCATATCTTTTGTCCTCTTATATAAAGACACAATGTGAATCTTCAGTGATTAGAATGAGTAATGCTATGTTCTTACTGGAACAATACAAACCACATACTAGTAATACATAATAGTAATACCATATAACTGAGATTTTAGACTAAGCAGATTATTAAACAGTTTTGATACTTTTTTTTGTTTTGCTTTTAGGTTTTACTATGGTGAACAAATGAGAAAACATACACACACTTAAAAAAAATTACAGAGCCAGAAAATGATATTTAGCAAACCTACACAAAATAGAGGTGGCTAATAACACTTTATGAAAAAGACACGGAACTAAATGACCACATTTTCAGAGTAATTCCATATTCCAGAAACACTGAAACTTAAAATGTCATGGAAACTGATTGTGGTTCAACGTGTATGACACCTGTCTTTATTCTAAACAGATGGATACGTTTCACCAAAAAGCATAGAAAGGTCCTGGCTAGGAAGCTTAGGGCCACAACTAGGGGACGACAGAGAGAGAAGCCAGCTATCTCCACTCCACGTGCCCTGCTGCAGACACCTAAGCTCCATCTGCGACGTCTGTGGTAGGCTGTCTCTGAGCGGGGCGAAAGCGAAGTCAGAGGGAGCGTTGACTGCGGGTCACAGCTTGGGGCGGCACAGGGTAACCTATCTCTGCCCGAGAGGGGACTCTGGTCACAGCGGTCACCGTTCTGCCACCCAGGCAGCGTCCTTAAGCCACCTCTAGGTTCTCCCGTGCCTTCAGAGGAGCTGAGCCCACCTCGCTGCCGCACCGGGTCCGGAGCGGCTCCACCGCGGGCAGAGCCGGCCGGCCTGAGGCGGCGGATAACTGACGAGGCTGCCGGCTCGGCGGGGGATTGCTTCTGTCTGGGGCCCGCCGAGGCCGCGTTCGTGCCTCGCGCGCACCCGCACCGCGTCCGCCCAGCCAATCCCGTGCTACTCGCGCGCCCAGGAACGTTCCCCGGGTCCCACTCTAGGCTGGGCCGGCGCCTTCCCGCTCCCGGCACTCCGCAGCCGAGCTCGCACTCCTCCCCTCACTCTCCACGAGTTGCA
Organism: Mus pahari; assembly: GCF_900095145.1. Classification (NCBI taxonomy): domain Eukaryota; kingdom Metazoa; phylum Chordata; class Mammalia; order Rodentia; family Muridae; genus Mus; species Mus pahari. The sequence continues at coordinate 73,470,883 of NC_034596.1, forward strand.
CGCCTCGGGGTGTAGCTCCGCCCCTGTCCCCGAGTCCGCCCCCGCAACCTCCAGAGCGTGTGCTCCCTTTCCCCCCCCCCCTCAGTCTCTTGCCATCCAAGGCGTCTCGGGTCTCACTCCGCAGAGCCTCCCGGGTCTCGCCGGCCTGGCCCCGCCGCCTCCGCGCTCGGTCTTCCGCGAGGCCGCCGCTACTCCCACCCCGGGATCACTTCCTCCCGGCCGGCCTCGGGGTCGCGCGGCCCGACTCCGCCCCCTCCGCGGACCCGCGCTCCTGGCGCGGCCTCTTCCCCCCCCCACGCAGGCCACCGGGCGCTCGGCCCCCTCCTTCCCGCTCGCCTCGCGCTCCCCGGGCGCCCTCGCTCTCGCGCTCTCCAAGGCAAGCGCGCTCCCGGCCGGCGCGCTCCGGGCTCCGGCTTCTCCCGGCTCCTGTCAGTGCGGTGACTGCGCTGGGAAACATGGCGACCGAGGGAATGATCCTCACCAACCACGACCATCAAATCCGTGTCGGAGTCCTCACAGGTAACCGGGGGAGGAGGTCCGGGGGGAACCGCAACGGCTACTGTCCCCGACTTGCTGGAGGTTTCTCGCCCGCGGTGGTGCTTCCCTGCGGCCTCGGGAAGAGGGCAGGCTGAGGAGGGGGACCGGGGGGTGTATTTTACAACCGCTGAGAGCTGCTGGGGATTCGGGTGTTCCCGTGTGCTCCTCGGGAGAGCTGGGGCAGGCCCGGTGGGGTGTCAGGCCCCGGAGCCCTAGCAGCCAAAGTCTCTGGCCCCCGGGGACCGAGGGGCCGGTGCGGCGGGCGCTGCGGGGCTCCGCGCTGCCGGTGCGGGCGGCGGGATCCCGGCTCCGCAGTCTGAAGCACGCTGCTCGGGGTTGGCCGGGCGCCTCCTCCACTAAAGCTCTTCCGAGAGGGGGGAATCCCATCTCCACCCCCTTTTCTCCCCTCCCCCCCCCCACCCGGCGGCCCCATGGCACCTGCCTGACCGGACTCGGGGTTCGGCAGGCGAACTCAGCTCCGCCTCTGCTGCCCCTTCGCGGGCCGGGTGTCCCCTCTGCAGACGACGGGACACTCCTCACCTCCCCCGGGAGCCGGGTGATAGGCTCTAGTCCGGACCCCGGCAAGTGCTTTCCTTCTGCCTTTCCTAGCAGAGGGCCCTCCCTCTCTGTCTGCCTCTTCTCCTCCGCGAAGACCCGCTGCTTCATCCATCCTTTTTTTTTTTTTTCCTTGAGAAGGAAGGGTTTCCCTCTGTCGGGTTCGTTTCTCCCCCTCCCTTTTGGGAACCCCCCATTCTCACTCCCCGGTGGATGGTCCTGAGGCTGGTGAGGAGCGCACTTTTCCTGGGTCGCGTTTCCCTCCCTCGCGGAAGTCGTGTGTGCTCTGCATGTCTGATTCCGTTGCGTTGTATTTGGGTGATATCCCTGAGTTTGGAGATGGGCAGTTGCTGCAGGGCACGACTTCCAAGAGGAATTGCAAGCCTATTTGTAGGGGTTTCGGCTGAGGTTCTGTAGTTGGCATGGTTCGAGTGTAATTGAATGGAGAAGCGGGGGTTAAAGAATTTATATTTGGAGTCTGAGGCTTACTGTGGAGTAAAGGAAATCCAAGACTTAGTGATGTGGTTTCCGAAAAAGAAGCTATGTAGAAGGGAATCCTAGTGTCTTCCCTACTTCATTTAAATTTTTTCCTGTAGAATTCTGACAGGTTGAGATGATGCCCGGGAAGGAACTAAATTGAATGAAACTTGCTTTCATTATAAAGTAGAAACAAATCTTTGATTCTGCCAGTAGACACCGACTACAGTGTTTAATTTAGCTACTGACTTTTTTGAAAAGAGGACACCCCTGCTCTTGTTCCTCCTTTTTAGTAACTGGGCTTCCTTTCCATGATGGATATTTGCAGATGTTAGTAGCAGTTTATTGAATTTTTCGGACTCAAAGCCTCTGGAATAAAGAAACTAAATCAGTTGCAGGGAAGAACACCCCCCCCCCATCAGAATATGCAGATGGTGTGCATCTTTTCCTGCAGCAACTGTTTCCTTGTATGAAAACTCAGTTGTAGCTTACAATTCCTAGATTTGATCTTGTTGATTTTAAAAGAATCTTGACAGTGTGATGTAAGTGTTCATACCCTTTACCAACCGTAAACTTTTAATTTTGGCCATGTTTTTTGAAAATTAATAGACAAGTGAGAGTGAAATTTTATAGAAACAAAAATATGTCAGCTGTCTGTAGAAATCGAAAGGCCCTAGATATTTAAAATTTAAGCTGAATCGTTTGTTTTTGAAGAGCATGTTTTGTTGACTCTTACCCTGTATTTTTACTTAGTTATTTTATTTTGGTCAATTGACAGTAATAGGTGTTTCACAGAGTGGTTCTGAAGATACAGCTCTCATCTATGCTCTAATAGGGATAACACTGATAAGTGATGAGTTGAAAAATGCACCATTACTATATAAAAGTTGTCTACATATATTGCCTGTGAATTTTGGGCATAGATGCTAAAGGGATTCTGTGTTCAAATTGATTAACAGAAAATGTGACTACCTGTAGGAAAAATTTAGTACATTTAATAGGGTCAAGAAGAAACTGGCAGTTTAAAGGGGAGTTGAAAGTCAGTAGCAGCAACCTTATAAATAAATATGTGATTGAAGATGACGCTCTTGAGCAGAATAAAAATGCAGCATAAAGGCCTTGAAAAGCCCAGGTGAAGAGGTAGGTGGCATAATGTCAGGGGGAGAAGATAGGGTTGGCAGTGGAGTTAAAGACAGTTTAGAGGAGCTGTCTCATGAGAATGAAGTACAGCAGGCTGGGAGGAAAATTCAGCCATACCAGTGGTGTAGCTGCAGATTTAGATGAAATGGTAACAGGACAATAGAGTTTGACGATAAAATGGATATTTGAAATCAGAAGTAACTCTAGGGATTATCTTGAAGAATTACTGGTATAAATACAATATTGCTTACTATGATAGAACCTAAAAGCATGGGGAAGAATCAGAAGAAATGGCACCAACTTCCAATCTGTGAGTAATTGATTTTATTACAAACAGCCTGATTCAATGAATTGACATTCCATGTGATCTTGAACAGTGGGTAAAACAATCCTCCAAAAGTGAAGCTATGACATTCAAGTTCTGGGATTTTAGAATAGTTTTTCTTTAAATGCTTCTCTCTCTCTCTCTCTCTCTCTCTCTCTCTCTCTCTCTCTCTCT
>NC_034596.1:73474106-73478314 GCF_900095145.1 Mus pahari
TCTCTCTCTCTCCTCTCTCTCTCTCTCTCTCTCTCCCCAAGGCTATGTCATCCAAGTAAGCTTTGAACTCTATCCTTCCATCATACTCAAGTACTGGATATAGGTGTGCCACCATATCCAGCTAGTTTATAACCTTCTTTCTATTTTCTTTTTCTTTTTTGTTTGTTATTGTTTTGTTTTGTTTTTTCCCCCAAGACAGGGCTTCTCTGTGTAGCCCTGACTGTCCTGGAACTCCATCTGTACACTAGGCTGGCCTTGAACTCAGATACCAGCCTGTTTGTGCCTCCTGAGCGCTGGGATCAAAGGTGTGCACCACCATGGCCCTGGTAGTTTGTAGCTTTCTTAAAAGTAGAAGAAATGATTTAAGAAAATGTCCTGGTGCTGGACATGATGGTAAATGTCCATAACCTCAGCTCTGGTCAGACTGAGGTCAAAGGAGGATCTCAATTTCAAGACTGGAGTGGGGAAAAAAGTTTCCTAGCATGTTTCACGATAGTAATTTTAAGTGTTTTGTCTAAATCTGTTTTATAGAAGTAGTGAGTAGTGGAATTTGGTCTACCCCTATAAACACTTTACAGTGTGTCTGAATAATACTGTATTGTTACTTCTAAAGTTCTTAATTGACTTCTTTATGACATTGTTGCCAGTTGAAAGATAGTATTTGTTCTCTGAAACCCTCCATTCCCTCAGTGTTTTTCTGATCTTAATTTCAGTTATGAATTTAACAAATATAGTAAGTCTATGCAGCTTATTATATGAATTAACTTTTTTGGAATTTTAAAAAAAGGGAAATGGTTAGCAATGGCATTTTTTTTTTTTTGGCCTATTTTGACTCATTTAGGATTTAAAACTCAGTTTGTGGTAAAGTAATGCTGTTATTTTAGTAATACTGCTTCTTTATCAAGAAAATAAGAATTTATATACAGGATATACATAAAACTAAATTGTACATCTTCTAATTGTATTTGTATGCATGTGGTGTAATGGAGCATGTGTGGAGGTCAGAACTTTGAAAAGCCAGCTTTTTGTTTCTCCCATGTGAATCTTGGTCATCAAATTCAGGTCGCCAGGCTTCTCAGAAGCAACTTTTCCCAGCAAAGCCGTATCTAGCCCTACATTGAAGCATTTTATGTTGAAGATTATGTACCTCTAAGAATAAATATGTTACTTGTCATTATTTGGTGTAGATTTGTAGGAAAGGAAAATTATATAGTTTTTGGTGACCTAAGTCTAGTATTTTAGTAATGTTTCCTTTTCTAACGTTCTCTAATTATGTTACTGTTTATAGCAGAGACTAGTGATAATTTGATAATGATTAATGTAAGACAGATAAACAAATATCTGCTACCACAAAACTAGAGAAATCTCTATAGCAATATTTCCAGGGAAATAATGAATGCATGCAACAGTGGAGATCATGTTCCAGTGTGGATTCTGTATCTTAGTAGGTAACACCGATAATATTTGGTACCAAAGTATTTAAAAGAATATGATAGCCAGGCGTGGTGGTGCACGCCCTTAATCCCAGCACTCGGGAGGCAGAGGCAGGCGGATTTCTGAGTTTGAGGCCAGCCTGGTCTACAGAGTGTGTTCCGGGACAGCCAGGGCTACACAGAGAAACCCTGTCTCGAAAAAACAAAAAACAACAAAAAAACCAAAACAAACAAACAAAAAAAGATGATAATTCATTACCTAAATTTTGACTAAGAGTAGTTAGTACATGTTAGAAAAGATGAATGCTTTTTTTTTTTTTTTTTTTTTTTTTTTTTGGTGAACAAATTTTCTTCTTTTAATTTGAAGTTTTTATGATGGAACCTTTCTGTATGACCTAGGTTGGTCTTGAACTTAGGATCTCTTGCCTCTGCACTGGAGTGTTATAATTATAGATGTGTACCACCATACATGGCTAGGATAAAACTTTTCCTCTAATAATTATATACTTATATATTAAATTGTAGATTCAAAATTACTGAGATGTTTGAACAAATGTAAGAATAGCAGTAGGAGTTAAATAAGAGCTAGAACATAAAGATATTATAGTTACATGAACATTTAGTATTTCAGTCATTCAGAAATAGTTGTTTAGAATATCAAAGCACTAAGTTGTCAGCCGAGGAGATGCTACTCTTTAACTCTGGGGTTGTCTAACCTTTTTTTTTCAAAGTCATGCAATACTATTCCCCGCATCCCCTTGTTTCTTTCTGTTCTGTAGATTGGACTCCGGGTTTCTGCAATCTAGGCAAGCACTACCACTGAGCTGCACTCCCAGATGTAATTTTTCTGAAAGCCCTTTGGCTGTTAATGATATATAAGTACATCTTTATTTTAAGAATAATGTCACCGTTGAAAATAAAACCTAGGTTCTATGTAAGGAATTGTATGTTATGGCAATTTTACCTTTTTTGGAGAGTAGAGTTAGAGTTAAAAAGAAGTGGACTTCATAACTATGATGTTTCATGAATTCATAGATGTAAGCAATATATTAGAGAAAATGAGTGATTTATGCATTACAGAAAAAAGCTGTTAGCTTTGCACTACCTAGCCAAAGATAAATGTGAACTTCTGATCCTCTTGCTTCCACCTTCTCAGTGATGGGATTGTAGGCATGTGTTACTATGCCTAACTTTATGAAGTACAAGAATTAAACCCAGGGCTTTTTCATGCTAGGCAAGCATTCTATCAATTAAGCCTCATCCCAGCTTCCAATTTAACTTCTAATCAACTTAATACTAACATTACTTGCCAAAGACTGTAAGTTATTAGCTGATATATAGCAAGTTTTAACTATATTAAAAACACATATGAAGACTGGAGAAATAGCTGATTGGTTAAGAACCCTGGCTACTTTTGTTGGAAGACCTGGCTTTGGTTCCCAGCAATCAAATGAAAGTTCACCCTGTCTGAAACTGTCTTCCTTGAGCACCGAGCATGCATGTGGTAAATCTACATCCATGCAGGCAAAACACTGATACATACAAAATGAAAATAAGTTAAAAATGTGAGTACATGCCTTCAGAGAATTTAGAAGAGAATCAACAGTCTGCTACTTGGGAAGAAGTGATGAATAAGAGTCTATTTTTACTCTTGCTAGTGATAGATTGCTGAATAAGTTGAACAGGGTACTTTTTTGGAAGTCAGTTAAGTAGATAAAATATATACTTTGCTTCTGTAAATAGGATTGAAGAACAATGAAGTATATTTGGAACTTGAGGTGTTAAAAAAAGGAATCTTAGAAAAAGAAAGCAGAGCAGTCCGCAAAGTTTTCTTCCTTTGAACCTGGGCTGAGAAAAAAAAAACCTAAGAAAGAAGAAAATATTATTTTATCTGGCAAAATGTATACTAATTAAAACATTTTTTGAGTGATCTTGAAAAGTATATTTTAATATTGTGAAACAGTGATTCTTTCCACATTGTTTAATGAATTAATAAGCTAATTTGTATTTAATTGATTAAATAGAACTTTTTGAAAATTTCATAACTTAACTCCAATAACTTTCACAGTAGCTTACCAGTATTTATATGTACTAAAAGAAAAGAATTAAATCTATTATACTTAAGAAAATTGCTACTTTGAAAAAGGAGTTAGAAAAGGAGATGTAAAAATATATTACCATAGTATTGCTGTAGATGGCATTGTGTCAAGGGATAATCTGACTCTTAAAAGAGTCTAAGCTGTGGGGACAAACAATATTTTTGCAGTGTCAATTATATTTGATCATTTGTAAATTAAATTACCATTAAAATAAGCATAAGTAAATCAGACAGAGTGTGGAGTTTATGTGTGCTTTTAAAATAAAATCAGAAATGTCAAAGAAATTTAAAGAGAACATTTGATTCCCAGTCTATGTTAAAGAATATTTTTATTTGTGTATATGTGTATGTGTGTGCCTCCTTGCCTGTGTGTGTACTGTTTATATTTAGTTGCTTAGGGAGGGCAGAAGTGGGCTTTGGACCCATTGGAGCTGAAGTTATAGGCAGCTGTCAGCTATCTGATATGGGTGCTGAGAACTGAACCCTGGATCCTCTGAAAGAACTGCAAGTGTTTTTACTGTTGACCCATCTTTTCCAGCTCCTTCCTATTCTGAGATTTTAACTCTTTTCTGGTATTAGGATACTCTGATAAAAATTTAAAGAGCATGGTTGGAAGATCCATCTCTCTCTCTCTCTCTCTCTCTCTCTCTCTCTCTCTCTCTCTCTCTCTCTCTCTC
>NC_034596.1:73478573-73480879 GCF_900095145.1 Mus pahari
CCTCTCCCTCTCCCTCTCCCTCTCCCTCTCCCTCTCCCTCTCTCCTTCCCTCTGAGAGGAGGGAGGTCTCCCTGGGTATCACCCCACCCTGACACATCAAGTCTCTACTGGTCTAGGCACATCCTCTCCCACTAAGTCCAGACAAGCTGGCTTAGTTACAGGATTGGAGTCCACAGGCAAGCAACAGATTTAGGAACAACCCCCCTGTTCCAGGGGACCAGCATGAAGACTGAGCTGTACATCTACTATATATGTGTGGGGTGCAGGGAGTGGGGAGCACTAGGTCCAGCTCATGTATGTTCTTTGGTTGGTGGTTCAGTCTCTGGGAGCCCCCAAGGGTCCAGGTTAGTTGACTCTGTTGGTCTTCTTATGAGTCCCTTTCCCCTCCAGGTTCCTCAGTCCTTCCATCCAATGTTTGGCTGAGGGTCTCTTCATCTGTTTCAGTCAGCTGCTGGGTGGAGTCTCTCAGAGGACTGTTATGTTAGGCTCCTGTCAGCAAGCATTACAGTTTCATTAATAGTGTAAGGGATTAGTTCTTGCCCATGGGATGGGTCTCACTTTGGGGCAGTCATTGGTTGGGCATTTCCTCAGTCTCTGTTCTGTCTTTGTCCCTGCACATCTTGTAGGCAGGACACATTTGGGGTGAAAAGTTTTGTTGGTGGGTTGGTGTTCTTATCCCTCCACAGGAAATCATGTCTGGCTACAAGAAGTACCTACTTTAGGTTCCATATCCCCCCATGCTAGAAGTCTCAGCTGAAGTCACCCTCCCCCAAAGACTCCTTGGGGCCTCCCCATCCCAGCTCTCCAGCACACCCTAGAGATGCCACCGCCCCCTACCATCAATTTCCATTCACTTTCCTGGACCTCTCTCCTGTCTTTCCCCACATTCCCCTACCCATCTTCTCTCCCACCCAGTTCCTTCCCTCCATCTGCCTCCTATGAGTATTTTATTCACCTTTCTAAGTGAGATCTAAGCATCCTCTATCGGGCCTTCCTTGTTTAGTTTTTTTCTGTATTTTTAATCTTACTCTGGCTATGTTGTATACCCTTAAACACATTAAATTCTTCTCTTTGTTTTTCACCACTGTAAAGGAAGATTTATTCTGTAAGATCATAGAGGCTCTCAAGACAATATTTTATCCTTTAGAAAAATATAGGATATTGGATTTAATTTTTCTTGTTCTTATAATTAGATTATGGGGGGAGGCAGATTATCCATAAAAATTTAAGAAAATAAGAAAGGATAAAAATGTCTACAGTTTTATATAATTATGAACTAAAGGAAAGTTTAGACTAAAATGTCTAAACTAAAAGACTAAAAATTTTTTGTGGCATCAAGTTATTTTAATCTTACACTTAGCTTAAGACTCAGCTTAAACTTTATTTAATAAAATCTTTCCTAGAAATTAAGCTCTTCAGTTAGGTGTTTATCATTTTTCTATAGGGAAACAGTCTTATAAATGTCTGTGTCCTGTAATCATATGCATTTGAGAGGCTTCCTGGTATAGAAAAGACTTTAGAGCCAGACAAACTTAAATGTCATGCTGTAGTGCTTTGAATGAGGATGTCTTTAAGGGTTTATATGTTTAAATACTTGATCCCTAGTGATAGATCTATTTGAGGATTAGGGTTTATGACCTCATTGAAGGAGGTTATGTTACCTGAGCCAGGCTTTCAAGTTTCAAAAGAGTTGGGCCATTCCCAGTGTACCCTCCCTGTCTCTGTTTAAGGAACAAGATGTGAACTCTCTGGTGTTCCAGCTGTCATGCCTTCATTCCACCATCATGGACTGTAATCCCCTGAAACCACATAAGCCCATGTAATTGCTTCCTTAGTTTTCTTGGTCATTGTGTTTTATGAGAACTCTCACTAATACATACTTTTTTTTCCCTAGTAACTTATTTAACCACTCTGAATTTGTTTCCTTTTCCAGAGTTATACCGGCAACATAGTCCTTCTTCAATATATGTAAACTTTGAAGAGCAAAGATAATGCATATGGAAATAGCTAGATTGTATTTTCAATCCCTTCTTATGTTTTTGTGTGGTTTTCTAGCAGTTTCATGTGTATACATCTTACATTATTAAAACTAAGTTTTAAAACTCTTCATGTGAGTGTGTGCATTTCTTGCTTTTGTTGGTTGATTACTTACTAATGAAATAATTGCATAGAAGGTAATTAAATAAAAAAATAGGTGCTGTGAAATGTATACACTACCTTAGAAAGCAGCCACCCAGTACTTGGCTGTTATTATTGGACTGACAGTTCAGATAGATGGGAGTTGAGGAGTTTTTTTTTTTTTTTTT
>NC_034596.1:73480913-73495395 GCF_900095145.1 Mus pahari
TTTTTTTTTTTTTTTTTTTTTTTTTTTTTTTTTTAGTTCTATATTCCAACCCACTTGTGATTGAGGAGAAGGGACACCCAGTAGGAGGACCAGCACTCTCATTTAATCTGGACTCCTGAGATCTCTCAAACACTGGACCACCAAATAGGCAGCATATATCAGCGGATATGAGGCCCACAACACACATAGAGTAGAAGACTGCCGGGTCTGTGTTCATTCAGAGATGATGCACCTAACCCTTAAGAGACTAGAGGTCCTAGGGAGTTTAGAGGTCAGGTGGGATAGGGGGTGGGGACATCGTGAAGACAGGGGGTGGTATGGGGGTGGGGAGGAGGTATGGAATATGGAACAGTTGGAGGGTGGACAGGAGGGGCGGGGAGAATAAAATATGGAGTGTAAAAAAATAAATTTTAAAAAAGTTCTATATTTCTTAAAATAAAATATGATATAATGCTGTGTTTTCTATCAAATTTTCAGATAGTGCTTTAGTTGTTGACCATACTTTGCATAATTATTTTAGATTAATGGAATTTGATGTTTTCATAAAAAGTGAACATTTGCTGGGGCTGAAGAGATGACTCAGAAGTTAAGGGTACTTGCTCCTTATCCAGAGGACCTGGGTTTGGTTCCCTGTACCCACATCAGGTGGTGTACAACAATATGTAACCTCAGTTCTGGGTATTTGATGCCTTCTCCTAGTCTCTGTGGGCACCTGCACGTACATGATATAAACACATACATAGAAATAAAAAATAATTCTTTAAAATTACGTTGACAATCTGAAACTGTAGGTAAAAATTTGAAATTTTGTTATTTTGAAGGTTCATTCTCTTAATGGCAATACAACAACATTGACATTTGTCAAAGTTATGCCTCCTCTGTCACTTATAAAAGACATTTGAGCTAGTTATTTTTTTTTTTTTTAACTTTAGCGTCCTTGGGTTTAAACATATGTAATTATGCTTACTGTGTAGGATTAGTATGAGAACAAATGAAATGATATGAATTTCTGAAACATTAGTCCCTCTTTTAAGTAATATGGTAGTAAATAAAAAAATGTCTTTTGCCCTTGTAGTTTATATTCCAACACTAACTTGAGAACATTCAAGGTTTATTTACATTGCATTGTAGGGAATACAGTGTTGCTGTATTTCACCTTTTATGTGGAAGACTTAAGTATAACTCCAGAGCTTGATCTTTTTTTACATTTAGCAAGTTTTGATATCAGATTTTAAGTTTCTATACCTTTTCTGCTAAGATAAGACACTGAACATGATTTTTTTGCTGAATAGGGCACTTAAATGTTCTATTTATATTAAGTGCTTTGGAAATGCTTTTTTGTTGTTGTTGGGTTTTTTTTTGTTTTGTTTTGTTTTTTTTTTTTTTTTTGTTTTTGTTTTTTTGTTTTTCGAGACAGGGTTTCTCTGTGTAGCCCTGGCTGACCTGAAACTCACTCTGTAGACCAGGCTGGCCTTGAACTCAGAAATCTGCCTGCCTCTGCCTCCCAAGTGCTGGGATTAAAGGCATGCGCCACCACACCTGGCTCTGGAAATGGTATTTAATCTATAGAACATTTAAAAGGTACTATCTTATTTCTATGTTCATACTTCCTGAATAGTAGAGAGGTTATGTAACTTGTTTAGGATTATACTAGTGGCAGTATCAAGATTCAAGCATAAGTGTGACTATGTTCTTAACAATTATGTTTTTAATCTATTTTGAAGATTTGTTAGTATAGATTTCAATACCTGAATATATAATATATTAGCTTCAGTTATGATGTTTATATACATGATATTCTCTTCTTAGATCCTAACCTATTATATCCTTGAAAAGTATTAAAAAAATCTTTGCTAAGAATTATATATGAAATTAGAATTGAAGTGAGAGTCTAAAAAATAAACATTTCTCTTTTAGTTTAGAGAATCAGAAGACAAAATATCACCAAAATAAGTGGTTTTCTTTGTATTTGATGATTTTAGGACCGTGCTTGATACTGAAATGTTAAGAAAAACAAACAAAAAAATTACTAAGAAAATAAATTCAATTTGAATACTTAGAAATTAAACTGTAAAACTTACCTATTTTCTGTTTTTTTTTTTAAAACATTAAGGAGAAAAGGTAATTTACATGATCTTTAGACTCTATTTGGGTAAGAATAATTGAATATCTTGGAAATAACTTGAATAACAAAAATACTATTTTTAAATATAAAAAAGATAAAACATTTCAATGTCACGAGCCCCTTCTTTATGTATTTAAAAGTCAGTGTTCAACATTTTGTTTTAATGTAAATGTTAAAAATTGTGTGTTTATAAAATTAATACCCATAGTGTACAAGTTACACTTAATTAAATTGCAAGTAGGAAAGCTCAATTTTTGTCATTCTCCTAGTTTAAAACAACCTATTACAATATAATTTTAAAAATAATTTATTCTTTTATTTTTATGTACATTTGGTGTTTGGCCTACATGTATGTTTGTGTGAGGGTGTCAGATCCTCTGGAATTGGAGTTACACAGTTGTGAGCTGCCATGTGGGTGCTGGGTATTGAACCCAGGTCCTCTAGAATTGCAGCCAGTGCTCTTAAACACTGAGCTGTCTCTTCAGCCCCCTATTAAAGTATCTTTATGTTATAAATATGTAATAATAGCATGATAAAGTATGAAATTAAATAACCTATCTTATTCCTACCAGTCTATATAGTGTTGCCACTTCAGATTTTGCTTTTTGTCTATTCTTTCTGTATTTGAATTTGTATACATTCAATAAATATAATGCATGAAAGTTTACATATCAATGGGCAATTGGGCATAATTAACATCTACATGTTTTATTAGACTTATGTAATACTATTTTTAAAATATTCATTTCCAAAACTCAAAAATTATGTATTTTACATAAAATTCATTTTCCCCCACATGACAGAGTTTTTAGGTTGACTATCCCCTTGAGATAGAATATACATTCTCCAGCTTAGTTTTTTTTTTTCAATTAGGCTATTTATATCTCTTGACCCTGAGAAACATATGGATTGGCAGTGCCTACTCTGTCTCTTCCTTTCCTCCTTTGTTTTTTGTAGCATGTTTAGGCCATATTTTCCTATTAGTGAAGATAATAGTAGTTAACTTCAATGGGAACTTAATAAATACAAGATACTCTCTAGAGCTGTTACAGAGCTTTATAAATCAGTACTATCACTGTTTTGCAACTGAGGCAAGTGTAACTGGGAGTGAGTAAACTGACTTGTGCAAATTACTATGATAAAAATCCAAATTCCAAGTTGAATCATATAGTCTGTTACTAGAGTGTGAGCACTTTATATTCCCTCTTGGTCTGTACAAATGATTTCATGTAGATCTTTAAAGATGTTCATATACAGCTTTCTTTTTAATGGCTCTATGGTATTGCATAATAGGCTATACTTTATTTAATTAGTACCCAACTGGTGATCATTGACGTTCTTTCTATAATCTTTCACTATGATAAATATTGTAGATGATACTATTATACATTTATTGTAGCATGATTTCAGTTTTTTGTAATATAGAATTAGGTAGAATTTCTTAGGTTAAAATGGTAATAATTTTAAAATATCTATGGAAGTTACCAACTTGCCTTCTAAACAGGCCATACTAATTAGCAGTCTCACCTTTATTGAGTATTAGTTTTTTAATAAGTATTTTAAGGTATCTTTCTTGAGTTTATATATAGGTTAGAACATTGTTTCATTGCTAATGTGAGATATTGAATTTCAAAGTTAGCTTGGGTGTAAATGGGAGCATGGTTTAAATAACCACAGAGCATAGAGGAGGTGCTGCCTTTAAGAACTCAAATCAAGTGATCTTGGAATTACTGTAATCATGTATCCTTTATTTCATGTTCTGTTTTTGACTGTGTTACAGGTTATCTTAGGTTCAAAATTGGGAAAAATGGTGCCGTTTGAGAAGTTATAGTAATGGGCAGGTTCAAGTTTTCCTCTTCCTAACTAGAGAGTCCACAGGGAAGTTTTCTTTCTCATGATATTTTTACATGTAATACTGAGTCCTTCATCTTTGGGTCTGTCATTACCAGATTGGGACCTTCATTGGTCCCAATTCTGTATCATATATCATATCATATCCTTGGTAGAGAGATATTAAGTAGGTGTCTTTACCAGAGTCACATTGTCTTAGGGTTTTATTGCTGTGAAGAGACACCATGACCATAGTAACTCTTATAAAGAACAACATTTAATTGGGGCTGGTTTATAGTTTCAGAGGCTTAGTTAATTATCATTGTGGGAAACATGGCAGCATGCAGGCAGACATGGTGCTGGAGAAGGAGTTGAGAGGTCTACATCTTTATCCTCAGGCAGCAGCAGGAAACTGTCTGCCATACTGGGCATAGCTTGAGCATATAAGACCTCAAAGTCTGCCCTCCTCCAAAAAAGCCACACTTCCTAATAGTGCCATTCTCTGTGGACTAAGCATTCAAAACACGAGTCTATGGGAGCCATACCTATTCAACCCACAACACACAGGAATTTATAGCAGAAGAATTAATGACTTAATTTTAATAATTTATTTAAAATAATAAATTTTATAAATAAGCTGTATCTTGAACTGTAATTGTTTGAAGTTGAGTAAGAATGATTGATCATAAGAAAAATTATATGCATAAAAGATATATCAGGTGCAAAGAGAATGAAGTTTAGAGCATATTTTTGTAGAAAAGTTTGTAATCACTAACAAAGGTTAATATGGGTTTTGGATTTTCCAGTTTTCTTTTGCAAATAGGTTTGTGATGTATTAATCTAAAAATTGTCAATTATGCATCATAAAACATTCACTACTTTCTGATTCTTACTGCCACTTGAAAGTGGGTCATGTATAATACATGATAGATTCATAGATGAATAATGGAGATTTCCCACTTATATAATAGAAACTTTTAAGCAGTTAAATATCGACATACACAGTTTTATCATTCTATTATTTTCCTGACCACAAGTAATATATTATTCTGACATTAGTTGCATTTGTTAACAAATAATCCAACTAGTTAACAATTATGTGGTTGGTGTACATTGTTTGTATGCATGTGTATGCATGCACATGCATGCACTCTTACATGTGTGTGGAGGTCAGGGGACAACCTCAGATGTTCTTTGCGTGCCATTCACTTTTTCTTTGCAACAAGTAGGCGTGACTGGCTGGGCAGGGAGCCCCAAGGGCTCCTTTTGTCTCTGCTTCCCTTAACCCTAGAATTCTAAGCATGTCCCATCACACCTGGCTGTTTTTTTCTTAATCAAAATGTATATGCATTTCTTTTTTTCCAAGTTATTTTTCTCTTTTATTAAGTGTATATGTTCATTTACAATGTCATACCTATGTATAATACTCTCTGACAATTCCTATGCCAACCTCCACCCCCCTTTTATTACTTTTATTTTTTATAATTTAGTCATGGCCCCTCCTGGTCTGCCCTCCCACAGTTCCTCATCCCATTCCTCCTACCCTCTGTGTCCAAGAAGATGTCCACTCCCCCCCCCCCAACCCTGCCAGCCCTCCCTGCTCCTTGGGGCCTCAAGTCTCTCGAGGGTTAGGTTCATCTTCACCCACCAAGCCCAGACCAGGTGTCAGGGGCCTCGGACTAGTTCTAGCTTGTGTATCTTGCCTGGTTGGTAGCTCAGTGTCAGAGATCTCAGGAGTCCAGGTTAGTTGAGACTGCTGGTCTTCCTATGAGGTTGCCCTCCTCAGCTTCTTCCAGCCTTTCCCTAATTCAACCACAGGGGTCCCAGTTCAATGGTTGGGTCTATGTATCTGCTTCTGTCTCAATCAGCTGCTTGTTGGATCACTCAAAGGACCACCCTGCTAGGCTCCTGTCTGTAAGCACACCATAGCATCAGTAATAGTGTCAAGCCTTGGAACTTCCCCTTGAGATGGATCCCACGTTGGGCAGGTCACTGGACCTCCTTTCCTTCAGTCTCTTCTCCGTTTTTGTCTCTGCAGTTCTTTTAGACAGGAACAATTCTGGGTCAGAATTTTTGACTGTGGGATGTCAACCCCATTCCTCCACTTGCTGTCTTTCTACTGGAGGTGGACTCTACAAGCTCCCTCTCCCCACTATTGGGCCTCCACTCTTGTGCATTTCATCTAAGGTCTCTCCCTTTGAGTCCTGAGAGTCTCTCACCTCCCAGGTCTCTGGTACTTCCTAGATGGTCTACCCCCACCCCCAAGGTTGTATATTTCCATTCATTCTGCTGGCCCTCAGGGCTTCTCTCTTGCCCTCTCAACCCCCCCCCCAAACCTAATCATGTTCTCCCTCCTCCCACTCTCCTCTCCCATTTCAATCTCAGCTCTTTATGCTTGATTTCAAACATAATTTCAAACTCAGGTCTTCTTTTATGTAAGGAAGAGTTTTACAGTCTAAGCGGTCTTCCCAGCTCACACAATACGTATACATTGTAAGATTTTTGGTTTTGTATTCTTTGTTTTATTTGAGACAGATTCTTGCTTCATGACCCCGGCTTGACCTCTAACTAAAATCCTCTTGTTTTAGCCCCCCTAAATGCAAGGATTGCAGGCATGTACCAATATGACTGGCACTTAAGTAATTTTTGCATTAAAACAGTTGCCAAATACTGAATGATAGAGTTTGCTAGACCTTCCCCCCTCCCTTTTTTGTAAAATGCTAGACAGTAGAGCTTTTAGGCTTTGTGGACTATAACATTTCTGTCACAGCTACTTAGCTTGCCCTTGCAGAGTGAAAGCAGACATAGACAAGATGTAAATGAATGCGTGTGATTGTCCTCCAGTAAAACTTCATTTATAAAAAACCAAATGTCTGGCCAGCACTAGCTTAATAGCTATAGTTTTCCATTCCTTTCTCTAAGACATAATATATATTAGGAGAATTAAACATCTATATTACTTATAATTTACATTTCAGAATTCCACAAAACTTTGTTATTTAGAATTTTAATTTAATAGCTCTTATATTTCTGTAAATTAACTTGTGCTTTTACTTCAGGTGCTACTGGTTAGTGTTCTGATGTAGCTGTAGTCACCAGGGAGTCTTGGCCAACGTTCGGCCCTCCTTCATATGAGCTTCTACATGGCTATTGATTCATTAGTCTCATGGTATGATGGCTGGTTTCCAAGATGGCCTGAAATTGACACAACTTTACTTCCATTATTCTATTGGTTAAAATAGACATAAGCTCAGTCCATAGTCATTGTAGGAAGAGATTGTAAAGGTATGTGAATACCTAGGGCACATGGCTAATGAGGGCATCAAATTAAGTCTCTACATGATTGCTTTAATTGCAGGTAACAATTCAATATACTAGCTTTAGTAAAAGAGAGCATTTATTTAAAATTTATTAGGTTTCTTTTTAAACAAAGTGCAAATATAACATGAGATCCTAGAACTATTGGGCTTAGGGTTGAAGGTTCATCTTTGCTTTATGCTGTAAACTTCATTTTCTATCAACATAGATCTGTCTATTTCACATTAGAAAGAACAGTACCATCAGTACATGTCTAATTACTTATGCCTTACTGTTTGAACTATTTGGAGGACTGGCTTTATTTTGTGTGTTTTTTTAAAGCCTTTGAGGAAAAATTCTGATTCTCCTAGGTCAGTCATTGTAAAGTTCTAGTGTACCAAGTACAGAGACAAGTTGCTGAATAAGTTAGTAACAAGATGATTACTGAATATGTAGTCCCCAAACAGTCCACTTATATCCTCTCTAGACGTGCATTTATTAACATAAAGTAATCGTAATTTAATGAGTAATTTCTTCATTACAGACTTAGTTTGCTTCTTTATTCAATTGTCTGGACTGTGTTTGGTTTATTATCTTGACCATTCATTTACATGCTTCCTGTATTGAATTAGGGTCATTGTCAGTATCTAGTATCTCACTTTACTACTATTAACATACATTCAGATAGGAAGGTGATCTTAGTATGCAGTTGTCCATGATTTCTAGGGTTGTTTTGGCTGATCTAGCTGGCTGAATACATTCTTCCCTTGGAGAGGACTTACATGGAAGCAAGTACTGTAAATACAGAATGAAGTAAGAGCTATAGCAGGAGTACAAGCCACATGCTGTGGTGCAGAGGAAGGAACGATTAAGTTTGACTGAATGACTGTAGGAGGGATGACGTTTTAAAGAAGGTAATGTTTGAGCGAGGCCTGGAAGAGTGAATAGCTCATCCTTAGAGAAGAGAGGAAAAAATAATCGAGTTGTCAGATTTCTTGGTTGCTGAATGAGTGTCACCAGAGTGTCTAGGCTAAAGTAGATGAACATAAATATAGATTCAAGGAACTAGGGATAAACAGCAGCAGGTGGTTATGTGATTTTAACCTTCTCAAATTAGAATTTTAAGAGGTAATGAAGTTTTGCTACATTTAAGCCTTAGGTGACTAGTTTGAAATTTGAGAGTTCAAGTTTTAATTAAAAAGTTTATTTAAAAGAGAGTTTTTGACTAAGAAAGCATTTTAAGAATTTTATATATACTAACTCAAATCTATTAGGTAAAGAAACTAAGATGAAATTAAAGTGAGTAATTAATGTTGCACATCTCGTTATCTTTGGGTATTGCTCATCTCCCAAAAGTTAATGTGCTGTAAATTTGATCACTAGTGGAAACGTTTTGAAAAGTGATGGAACTTTTAAAAGTTGCATCCTGGTGTGAGAGGACTGAATCCTGATTGTTTTTGTGAAAGGAATAATGTTGGTCTTGTAAGTAGATTAAGCATCACAAGAGTGGATCAGTTCCTTTTTCTCTCCTTTCTCCTTTTCTCCCTTTGCCATCTCTCCAGCCCCCAGGTATTTTTTTTTTTTAAATATGAATATTTAGTTAATCTAACACTATTTTCTTATTTTAAATAAATAAAGTGGTTCCTTCCTCCCTGGGTTTTATAGCATACCTGAGTCAGGTGCATCTGTTATCTGTTCCTTCTAGAGTAGATACTCTGTTTTGTTGGTTTATTTGACTATGTTTGTACCTATTCTCTCTGTCTGTCTGTCTGTCTGTCTGTCTGTCTGTCTGTCTGTCTGTCTGTCTCTCTCTCTCTCTCTCTCTCCTCTCTCTCTCCAAACTCAGGGTCTTGCAAAAGTTAACATATGCTCTTTTGTGGAGCTAGTTTCTTGTTGCAGGGGAATAAAGTCCAATAAAATGATTTTTCTGCTTCTATTGTGATGAGCTACATGGATTTTGTTCTTAAATCTGTAATGTGGTGAATTACACTGATTGATTTTCAATGCTAAACCAATTTTATACTCCCAAGAAAGACTTTGTTTGGTTAAATTTGTTGACATTTTGCTTAGGTTTTATATCTGTTGTGAGAAATATAGGCTTGTATTTCTCCTTTCTTGAAATTTTTTTTTTAATCTACCAGAGTTTGGAATCAAGATTTGTTGGCCCTCAAAATAAAATTGGAAAATATTTTTTCTCATTTTTACTGTTTTTTAAAAGATTGATGCATTTCATGTGTGTATAAAAATATCATTGATTCTGCATTTGTTGATATATTAGTGGTCTGTGTCAATAAGGTTGATTTGCTTAATCATGTTGCTCAAATCATTAAATGATTGGTTATTAAAATTATCTATGATTGTAGATTTATATATTTTTCCTTAAAATTTTATGTGTTAAAAAAGATTTATTATTTTATGTATGTGAGTACAATGTATCTGTCTTTGGAAACACCAGAAAGAGGGCATCAGATCTCATTACAGATGGTTGTGAGCTACCATGTGGTTGCTGGGAATTGAACTCAGGACTCCTGGAGGAGCAGTCAGTATTCTTAAAAGCTGAACTATCTTTCCAACCCCAAATTTTATGTATTTTGAAGTTCTAACTAGGTGTATATTAACAGGATTATTGCAATTTATGATTGAAATTACCTTTTTGCCATTATGAAATAATCTTTATTTTTAGTTTTGAAATCTCTTTCTTGTTTTGAAGTCTCTTTCTATTAATATAAAATGTATATTTTCATTAGTATTTCCATGCTGAATTATTTTCTTCCTTTTATTTCAATTGATCTGTTTTTGTATTTAAGGCATATTTTCTAGACATATATAGTTGGGTCTCACTCATATTTTTCAGTTTTAAAAATCTTTGTTTTATTTTCAGAGTTTATTCTGTTTACACTAGGTATAAATCTGTTATCTCACTGTTTACTTTTATTTCATTTGTCTTTTTAAAACCTTTTTCTTCTTTCCTGCTTATTTTTCTAATTCTTAAGTTTTCTAAGATTTATTTTCTACATTAGTTTTTCAGTTTACATTCTTCTGTAAGTATAATATTTAGGAATTCTATGTATTTGAAGGAACACTCTTGATTTGTAAGTGTATATTAAACGAACACTTTACTATTTTCTGAGCAATGCTAAACCTTTATTTACTACCTTCTGCCATTTGTATATTTCTGTATGGGTGTGCATTCAGGTGCCTGTGGAGGCTAGAAGAGGGTATAGAGATAGAGTTTCAGGCAGTTGTTAATTGGCTGATATGGGTGCTAGCAAGTGAACTTTTATACTATGTAGGATTAAGAATCACTCTTAACCAATGAGTCATCTCTCCAGGCCCACTATTTAAAATATATATATTATAGTTAATTTATATATATATATATATATNATATATATATATATATATATATATATATATATATAAAATTTAGGATATGTATGTAGCTCTCTTGTAATTCCAGAAGCAACATAGATATAAATTGTAAAAGGTTTTGACAAGAACATCAATACTTTTTATGTTATCCATATATGCCCATCATAATGTTCTTCCCTCATTTAAAAAATATTCTCTATCATCTGGAATTTTTTTTTAGCCCTATAAAATTTCTTTCTCTGGGAATGTTAGTGTGCTAGAGGCAGATATTCTCAATTTGTATGTGTGTTTGAAAAAAACATTTTTTTGAAGGAAAAAAAAAACTGGTGCAAAATCCTGGGTTAGCAATTTTAATTGTCAGCACTTCAAATACTTAATTCCTACTTCTCCCTGCCATAGTTTCTTTTGAAAGATTAGCTATTAGATTTACTTTTGATCTTTTAAAAAAGTATATAAATTTTGGCTGCTTATAAGATTTCTTTTTTGTTTTGTTTTATTTTGAGTTTATAATGGGGTTACTATGTGGTACTTAAGCCTGATTTTTCTTTGGACATATCTTCTTTAGGTATTTGGTGATTTGATGTTTTCCATAAACTTTGAGTTTTTTTTTTTTTTTAAGATTTATTTATTATATGTAAGTACACTGTAGCTGTCTTCAGACACTCCAGAAGAGGGCGCCAGATCTATTTACGGATGGTTGTGAGCCACCATGTGGTTGCTGGGAATTGAACTCAAGACCTTTGGAAGAACAGTCGGGTGCTCTTAACCACTGAGCCATCTCTCCAGCCCCAAACTTTGAGTTTTTTATATCTTTAAATTTTACTTTTATTTCAGTTTCTCTATTCAGCAATGTTAGATGTTTGACTATATTTCACATGCTTCTTTTTCTTTCTAGTCTTTTCTACTTTTTATTCAGTTGGGTACTTTATGTTCTTTAACCATACTAATTTTGTCTTATGTTGTGCTAGCCTAATATTAATGTATTAAAAATTTAATATTCATCAGTGCAGTTATTCATGTAGCCCAGGATTGCATCAAACTTATCATGTAGCCCAGACAGTCCTTGAACTTCTGATTTTCCTTCATTAGTCTCCCAAGTTCTGCAGTACAGTTCAGAGCTATTATATTGCTAAAGTTTAGTTTTTACATTTTTCATTTTCAGTTCTTGGAAGTCTAGTTCATTTGAAATTAGTGCCCCCCCCCTTAACTACCTCTGCCCGCTCATAAATTTTATTTTTCTGTTTCTATTGAAATGTTAATATTTGCTAATTTAAACCCCTGCCCCAAATTCTACTACATAGTTTCTGACTTTACTCTGTTTTGTGCCTTTGGTCTAACTATAGGTCATACTTTCTTGTTTCTTCAAACATGTTATAGTTTTAAATTTTACATTAAATATTATGTATAGTTGAACTATTTGCTTGAGCTGACAATGATATTTTTATCACCTTTTCAGCTGTTTGCCAGGTTGGTGAATGAAGCATTGCCCCTTCAGGATACTTAGTACTTGTGTTGTATTAGGATTGCAGTTTTAGTCAGCTTTAGTTTGTACCTGGTTGTTTTAATTGTCTCTGCTAGTTTTTTGTTTTTAAACTGGAAAGCTACCAGATTTCTTCTTTGCATGGAGAAAGATGGTAAGGGTTTCATTTTTACACTTTGAAAGTTTTGAGATGAGCTCTTTGATCTCTTGCTCAAATTGTCTTATATTCAGGCAAATGTTTATAAACCACCTGTCTATTTAAGGCTGAGTTTCCTTTCTCTAGCAGTTTTTTCCTTCTAGCACTAGGAGCTAAGGGAGATATCTCCCTGCTGTGTCTTTCTTTCTGCTAGCTTAGTCTTGTGCCCTCCAACATTACTTAGAATTCAGCAATTAATTAGTTTTACATTTGGACTACTACACTAAAAACTGCTCCATTACTTTCTGTTTTCATCAGTAGAGTCCATCTTCCCCAGCCAACTTTAATACTCAGTCTATTCTAGAACTTCTATTTCTCCTAGGAAAGAAAATGGTGGGTTGTTGTTATCTATAAAAAGGCTCTTATCTCTCTACATCTTAGTTCATTTATTGTATTTTATTTCGTAAATATTCTGATATCTTAAAAATGGGACAGAAACTCATTTTTTTCTAGTTGCTGTCAAGTGTTTGTAACATCTATCCTTAAAGATTAAAGCAGTGAAATCTATTTTTCTGATTATGAAGTAATACACATTGTATAAACTTTTGCCTAGTTTTGCTGTATAACAAATGACCTCAATATTTCAGCAGCGTGCAACAATAGTTTATTCTTCTCTTGCTACATGCTAGCTAAAGCTTGGCATTGGCTTTTCTATTGCTCCACATATCTTCTGATTCTGAGATCCAGGCTGGGGAACAACTCCTATTTGGGCCATGCTGTTCTTGTAACAGAGGAGGAAAAGAAGAAAATTGGCAAACATACACAGTGACTTTTAAAACTTTTGCTTGGATATTTGTTTTTATGTTACTGGCCAAAGCAAATCAGTAGCTGAGGCCAAAGTTAATGGGGCAAAGATGTTTACTTCTACAGAAATATTCTGTGTTAACATGAGAACTGGTGGAAATGATTATTGTTTTGAATGAAAGAGGATTGAATATTTACAAATTATAATGAAATTTATCAGCTTAATTATTTTTACTTAATATATTTTTAATGGTTGCACATTAAAATGGGTTAACCGGAATTACTGGTAGGATAAAATGCCCACTAAACTAATGTGTAGAATAATATGTAGAAATAATATGTAGAAATTTTCTGTTCAGAAGTTACTATTGGATCAGAGTTTCAAAAGGTAGCCTCACCTGTAGGGTGAAATATCCATTATTCTGTATGTTTTGGAAGAGGGCAAGACATGTCCTGAGAGTCTGGAAATTGGTATACCAATGAAAATCAAATTTACAAGGCATTCTGGTGATGTGGGTGAAGTTACCATAAACAGAATGGTTTGAATGAGGCACATTCTCTCTCTCTCTCTCTCTCTCTCTCTCTCTCTCTCTCTCTCTCTCTCTCTGTGTGTGTGTGTGTGTGTGTGTGTGTGTGGTATGTGTGTCTGATGAGCATAGACTCCAAAAATTCATCTTGGTTATCTTCGTCCATTGCTCTCCACTTTATTTACTGAGACAGAATCTCTTGCTGAATCAAGTTCTCTATATATTTAGCTAGTTTACTTAGCTAGCTTCCCTACTTCTTGAGTGTTATGATTACAAGCAGACCATCACACTTGCCCAACTTGGTGGGTGCAGAAGATTAGAATTCTGGCCCTATGCTTTGAGGACAAGTGTTTTATCTAATTAGCCATCTCTAGCGTGTAAGTCTTGTTTTGAAGTTGGGATAATTAATATTGATTCTACCATCTTTTAATTGTTCCCCAGTCTCATCACTTTCTCTTATATACAACTTAAATTTTATGGTGCTTCTTTATCTGTGAAATGCATTCTTTTTTTTTTTCATGTCTTTTTTTTTCCTTAGATATTTTCTTTATTTACATTTCAATTGCTATCCAGAAAGTTCCCTATACCCTCTCTCCACCCCTGCTCCCCTACTCACCCACTCCCACTTCTTGGCCCTGGCATTCCCCTGAACTGGGGCATATAAAGTTTGCAAGACCAAGGGGCCTCTCTTCCCAATGATGGCCGAGTAGGCCATCTTCTGCTACATGTGCAGCTAGAGACATGAGCTCTGGGGGTACTGGTTAGTTCATATTGTTGTTCCACCTATAGGGTTGCAGACGTCTTCAGCTCCTTGGATACTTTCTCTAGCTCCTCCATTGGGGGCCCTGTGTTCCATCCAATAGCTGACTGTGAGCATCCACTTCTGTGTTTGCCAGGCACTGGCATAGCCT
>NC_034596.1:73496382-73500047 GCF_900095145.1 Mus pahari
ATAAGAATGGATCAATTCTCATTCTTCTACATGATAGCCGCCAGTTGTGCCAGCGCCATTTGTTGAAAATACTGTCTTTTTTCCACTGGATGGTTTTAGTTCCCTTGTCAAAAATCAAGTGACCATAGGTGTGTGAATTCATTTCTGGATCTTCAATTCTATTCCATTGATCTACATGTCTGTCGCTGTACCAGTACCATGCATGCAGTTTTTATCACAATTGCTCTGTAGTACAGCTTAAGGTCAGGCATGGTGATTCCACCAGAGGTTCTTTTATTGTTCTTTTATTTCTTCCTATAGTCATTTGATAAAGTTTTCTTGGGTTTTTAGGAGCATCCTCTAGGTTTTTTTTTTCTGTTTGTTTAAGTACTACTGATCAATAGGCATGCATTCTGCTTTTAATTGTTTAAAAGATTAAATGACTCATATGAATTGTATATATTTATGGGGCATATTGTTAAATTTATACAGTGTGTCATGATTAGGTCAGAATTGTTTGTACTCCTTTCACCCAAACAGTTTATCAGTTTTTTGTTTTTGTTTTTGTTTTGGCTGGGAATATTTACAATCTTCTCTGTTAGACCTGTTTGAAATGTACAATTCAATATTATTAGTCAGAGTTACCTTAATGTGCTATAGAATATCAGAATATTCTTCCTATTTAGGTTCACTCATGTTACTATTCCACTTAGCATCATTCTTCTTACCCTACTCAGTCTCTGGCAAATGATTCTCTCTCTTCTGCTTTTATGAGGTCAACTTTTTAAGCTTTCACATGTGAAAATATACAGTGTTTATATTTATTTTCTGTCCTATACTTGTACATGTTGGGGGTCAAAGGATAATTTGCAGGAGTCTGTTCTCTCCTATCATGTGCGTCCAGGCATTGAACTCAGGTGGCCAGGCTTGGCTACAAATACCTTTCTCTTCTGACCCATCTTGGCTGTCCTCAATTTTTTTTGTTTTTTTGTTTTTTTGTTTTTTTGTTTTTTTTTTTTTTTTGCATGTGGTATGAGTTAGGAGTTAACTTTCATTCTTCTGAGTATGATGTTCTGGTTTCCTCAGTATTAATTATTGGTCCTTTTCCTCTGTGTTTGTTGTTGGTGTCTTCAGTGATAACCAATTGTCTATAAGTATGTGGATTATTTTTGTTGCACTCTGTCCAGTGGTCTGCATTTTAGTTTTGTGCTAGGGCTATTTTGTCAGCTTTGGATTTGCTGAAAATGTTTGTATTTATTTTTATGTTTTAATGTTTTTAGTCCAGCTTTTAAAGACTGTTATTGCTATACTGTTCTGTTTAGGCTTCATTCTTTTGTACTTGAGGTATCTCTTCTACCCTATCACTATTTCATACCATTATTTGGCTACTACTAATATCTTCATTTTTTTGGACTCTATTAGTTTTGACTAGAGATATTAGAGAAATTGGTGTGTCCTTGGAGTTCTTAGTCTAATTAGTAAACGAATTAAAGAATGGATTCAAATAGAAGCTTGAAGATAATTTTAATAATAGTTTCAAACAACGTTTCCCAGGGCAGACAAGTTGATAATCTCAGCAGTTTGGGGCAGGAAGGAAGACGAGAAATAGCAATGCTGTTTAATCTATTATGGAAGGTAGATACATGGCAGACATATGGCACAAAAAAAGCCTTTAGAGAAAGGGTAAGGAAGCTCAAAGCATCAAAAAAAGTACTTGGGAAGCAGATGCAGGCAGATCTCTGTGAGCTCTATAGTCCAGCGTGGTCTGTGTAGTGACTTGCAGATCAGCCAAAGTTACTTAGTGAGACCTATCTCAAAAGGAATAGAGGGAGTGGGGAAGTCATGCCCTTCTGGTTTTCTGGTTTGGTCAGACACAGCCAAACCCCATAGTGGATGTTAGGAATTTTGTTGGGTATAGGGTCAGGCAGATTCTGGAAGGAAAAGTACAGTATTTCATTGAAGGAAAGGAAACTGCTTATGTCTTTAACATGGGTTAAGGTGAGCCTCCCTTCCTGGGATGGTCTCTTGGCCCAGCATTGACCTGAACCAAGTGGAATGTTAGGCCATTACCGAGGCCAGAGATTATATCTCTTGACCAAAAGTATTTTTTCAATAATGGGCCCTCAATGCTACTCTGACATGATAACCCTCCCTGATCCCCAGCTCACCCCCATGCCCTAAACCCAGCATGCTCTCAGGTTCTGAAGAGGTAAACTCATTTAGAGACCAGAGCAGAGATTAGAGCCTTCAAACATTTCTGGGACCTCTCTCTAACTTTAGCAGAGAAATAAACTGGCTACTATTTTTGGAGGCCTTTAAACTCTAATCTGTATGTAATTTCTGTATCCTTTTCTCGTCTATGTGATGTACTCACATGCGGTTATCTTTATGTTCATCTTGTTTAGAGTTGGGTAACCATGAAAGGTGGTAGTGTTTTTCTTCATATATGAGAACTTTTTGGCCACTCTTTTTCAAGTAGTTCTGTAGGCTTAGATTTTTCAAAACCTACTTTAATAAGGGTTCTTTAGTGCTTTAACCTCCCTTTTAGCCCACTGGCCAAAGGCAGGGGAGAAAAATGGTTAATAGGACAAGGGGGATGTGGACTTGTTTAGAAGTAGTTCTTTGGCCATTTCCAATCTTTGTCAGGATATCATCAGTCTAGTACAAACATCAAACACAAATCAGTAGTAGCAGACCAGTCCAATCTGCAAACACCCACCATGTGTCAGTAGCAGTGGCTCAATTTAGAAGAAACAATGAGGCTCTCCTAAATTGTTCTGAGTCCACGGAAGTGGCAAGAAGCAACTGGAATACCAGGAGAAGTTCTTTGGTGCTTTTTTTTTTTCTCTACGAAGTCACGACAAGTGAAGATCAGCGAAGACCATCAAAGGTACAGAAGTGGGGTAGTCTCACTCATCCACTTTCAGCAGTGACAATAAATGTCTTAAAACAAAGGACTGCCTCTTTTCCACTGTGGGGAGCCATGGAGAAGGCCTTTACCTTTGCCTCTGCCTTCACCTACAGAACTGCCATCTAATCTCCCACAGAAGGCCTCTTTGTGCTCCCAGACACTGCTGCCCAAACCCTCCAGCAATGACAAGCCAAAGACTCTCCCCTCTCGACCAGCTGGAGCTCTCTCCTCTTTTCCCTCTCAGCCCCCACTCAGTTCTCAGTCGTTCCATGGCTCCCAGCTGTGCCTGGGTATCCAAGAGCCTGAGAAGAAGATAGCCCCAGCCTCCCTGCAGACCCCGGGACCCCTGAGCCAGCTCCCACACCCCTGGAACAGTATCCTCCAGCTTCCCCATAGCCTGCCCCGTGTAGGGTAAGTGCAGTCAAACTCCTGCATCCTGCCCCTGCCTCCCTGAGCAGCACAGCTGTGGCACCCCACTAACCCTACAGGTGTCAATTGATGAAATGGGAAAATTCCTAGACAGATACCAGGTACCAAAGTTAAATCAGGATCAGATTAATGACCTATACAGTCCTATATCACCTAAAGAAATAGAAGCTGTCATTAATAGTCTCCCAACTAAAGAAAAAGCCCAGGACCAGATGGATTTAGTGAAGAATTCTATTAGACTTTCAAAAAAGACCTAATTCCAACTCTCCTCAAAGTANTCCACAAAATAGAAACAAAAGGTACTCTACCTAATTCATTCTATGAAACCACAATTACTCTGATACCT
>NC_034596.1:73500058-73501231 GCF_900095145.1 Mus pahari
TTTCTTTCTTTCTTTCTTTCTTTCTTTCTTTCTTTCTTTCTTTCTTTCTTTCTTTCTTTCTTTCTTTCTTTCTTTCTTTCTTTCTTTCTTTCTTTCAATTTGGTTTTCTGAGATAGGGTTTCTCTGTTTGGCCCTGGCTGACCTGGAACTCACTCTGTAGACCAGGCTGGCCTTGAACTCAGAAATCTGCCTGCCTCTGCCTCCCAAGTGCTGGGATTACAGGCATGCGCCATCACTGCCCAGCTCCATTTGTTTTCTTGAAGGGATATTTTTGTTATAAATATATAATCTGTGAAGAAACTTTACATAAGCTGTAAATTTATAGACCTCTTTAAGGAATACTATTTTACTTTTAAGACATTAGATGTGGTTTTGTTTGGTTGGTTTTGGTGTGTCAAGACAGAGTTTCTCTGTATAAAAGCTCTGCCTGTCCTAAAATTCACTTTGTAGAGCAGACTGGCCTTGAACTCACAGATATCCATCTGCCTGCTCAGCCTCCTGGGTGCTGTGATTAAAGGCGTGCACCACCAGGCCTGGCTTAGACAGTATTTTGAGTGCTAGATAAATGATTTTAAGGTATAATAAGGGGTATAACACTAGTGTGACTTCTATATAATATATATTAAGATACAATTTTAATTGTTGAAAGTGCTAGAATAAGTTGACAATGATAGATTAATTAGGAGAAAGACATACAAATTTATTTATGCTTAAGAGGGTAATCAATTTAGTAAGGGTCGCATAGTTACATATTCTAAATAGGAATCAGAAAAGTGACAAAATGAAGGCAATTTTAGATGATAGTAGGTGATATTTAGGAAAAATGAATAGTAGAAGAGGGCAGATTGAAGTTTTTTTTAATTTTTTTATTATTATTTTCTTTATTTACATTTCAAATGCTATCCTGAAAGTTCCCTATACCCCCCAACCCCTGCTCCCCTACCCACCCACTCCCACTACTTGGCCCAGGCGTTCCCTTGTGCTGGGTCATATAAAGTTTGCAAGACCAAGGGGCCTATCTTCCCAGTGATGGTCGACTAGGCCATCTTCTGCTACATATGCAGCTAGAGAGACAAGCTCAGGAGGTACTGGTTAGTTCATATTGTTGTTCCACCTACAGGGTNGCAGCCCCCTTCAGCTCCTTGGGTACTTTCTCTAGCTCCTCCATTGGGG
>NC_034596.1:73501936-73504100 GCF_900095145.1 Mus pahari
TACTCCCTGAGCTTGAGTCTCTAGCTGCATATGTAGCAGAAGATGGCCTAATCAGCCATCATTGGGAAGAGAGGCCCCTTGGTCTTGTAAACTTTCTATGACCCAGCACAGGGGAAGGCCAGGGCCAAGAAGTGGGAGTGGGTGGGTAGGGGACCAGGGGCGGGGGTGGTCCATAGGGAACTTTCAGGATAGCATTTGAAATGTAAATAAAGAAAATAATAATAAATTTAAAAAAAAAAGATAAGTGGAGTCTTGGAGATCAGCTGAGCTTGATGCATTGCTTCCACACGTCCCAAACCACGAAGAAGGTATTGCTGAGCTTTTTATCGTTGTGGCAAAATCTTAGAAAATGAGCCTGTATTTCTTGATTCGTTCCCTTTATTTTCTCATCAAAGAGAACTTCTGTCCAAACAAGAGGACCCCTGGCTTTTACTTCAAGTCTCTCAGCTTCAGCCATAATTAGATGAATCAATAATGCCCTCTTCTTTTGTTTTCTTAACAAAATCAAACAGGATATTAACACGTTCTTCTTCAGTTCTTTCCAAATCATCACTAAGTGTCAGACCTTTTACATGGTCACTGATTTCATCCATTCTGTTCCTTTGAGCTTCCTCAGTTGAATCCTCCCTCCAAATCATATCTTCCCCTTCTTCCACATCATGTGGAGGACTAATTTAATTTGGTGGTGGAGATGGTGGGGTTTACTGGTGGATACAGAGCCATTTTCCTTGTCCTTGCCCTATTTTTCTTTTCCTTCCTTCCTGTACCAATGTCACAATTCTCAGGTAGGTTTTTGGGAATGAATGTACAGAGTCTATGTGTGTCAAGCATGCCTTGGTACCCACAGGCTTTACAAGAATTACATGTTGTTTGCTTCTTTGGATTGACATGCAGGTCTATTTCAGGATTTTTACACTTAGGACAGAAGAAAAAATTTTTTAATGAATCTACCCAACATGTCTTGCAGCTTATTTGCCTCATGAGAGCCATTGACAATGTAACTGACATTCTTAACATCAAACTCCAGTTCAGAACCAAAATATTTGGTGAGATACATTGGAGGTCGATTAAGCACTGTTGCAATGTCAGCCACGTTAACTATAACTGTTTTGGTTACATTTCCTTTGCTTTCAAGTTTAGCAATGAAATGGGGCATCTTGTGGCAATAGAACTGGTCTGACATGCTGCAGTTGACAGACATTTTGGCTTATTAGTGACTTTATCAATAAGAGGAATAGATCATTGATTTCAACATTTGGTATCTTCTGTCTTGAGAAGAAGAGATGACATAAATGACTGCAAGAGATCTCAGTCTCTGACATGAAAAAATCTTCATCACTGAGGCTGTAAGCTTCTTACTTGTATGCTGTATTTCCCCAGTACAGGCACTAATGGCTGTGTAACAGCTCTTTTTTTTTTTTTTTTTTTTTTTTTTTTTTTTATCAAATAAAGACATAAACCTAATGTATCTTGCCTGGGACTGGGAGGAAGAGATGTTGGAAATCTGGTCAGAGGCAAGTGGATGGGCTGCTGGGCAGGTGCTGCAGCCAAGGAGCAGGAGGGACTGTCCCAGCAGAGATCAGAGTCCACACCAGCTGTTCTCGCTCTGAGTTCTGAGCTGTTAATACCAGAAAAAATACTTACATATGATTGTGACTTGATTATGAGTTGATATCATTTAATATACCTTAAAATATTTCAGCACGTGTTAAAACTGCATATAGAATTATGGGTCAATATAGTCTTTCATTGACGACCAGTTCAGTAAATAATCGTGTTTTTCCTGTGTTTTATTTTCATGCTATTAATTATATAGCCAGGAATTACAGATTTACAATATTTGATTAGTGATGATTTGGAAGGTGGGAAGATTGTATATGCTTATTGTCTCCATTTTTTCATCAGTTTGTCTTAAACTCAAAATAATCCTGATATCAAAGTAGTACATATTAAGATGGTGTATTTTGAAATCCACATGTAAAATAACATATTCACAGATAACTGGAAAGTAGGACATTTACACTATTGCTTAGAATATTTGCCTATAAGTTCATTTGTTTTCTTTTTCTTTTTCTCTCTTTCTTTCTTTCTTTCTTTCTTTCTTTCTTTCTTTCTTTCTTTCTTTCTTTCTTTCTTTCTTTCTTTCTTTCTTTCTTTCTTTCTT
>NC_034596.1:73505285-73506713 GCF_900095145.1 Mus pahari
CCCTTCAGCAGAATCTTGCTGGCATGAGCATTAGTATCTAGGTTTGGTGGCTGATGATGGGATGGATTCCCAGATGGGGTAGTCTCTGGATAGTCCCAGATTGAAGTTTATAAATGTAAAATACATCTCTTATACCAACAGGAATAAGAAGTTTATTGTGAGCCAGTATGAGTATTGATTGATATTTTGGTTTTGCTAATTGATGCACTATATTGTGAAAACATTCACATGGTTATCTAAATTTTTATAAACACAGAAGAAAAGAAGGTCATAAGTGAGTTTATTTATTAAATATATTGATGGGGACATCAATTAGGCAGTTACAGCAAAATAGGGAACTCTGCCATTTAATGACATTTTTAGCTTTTGGTTGTAGAAGCTAGTGATCTTCTAAGAATACATTCCAAAGGTTGTACCTGACAATCATAAGGATTTTAGGTCAGAAAAAGAGTGGGTCATAAATAGCTATTACATAGATGAAAGATAACCAAAGATAATTTCGGGTCTCAGTCTGACTACAACCTTCCAACTCATCACATTCAGCTCTAATCTGTCAGACTGCCCTTTTCAGGAAACTTCTCACAAATTCATAAATGATTTCCTTTAAAACAGTGAATAAATCTGGAAGAAAAACATGTTTTTGTTTGTTATACCTTTTAATGTATACTTAAGCTGTAGCTATTACCTTTATTCTTCTATTGGTAAGAATTTAGATTGCAAACTATTAAAGAATAGATCAAAGACAATTGTAGGCTGTCTGTCTTTAACCAAAGGAAATACAATACAATAAAGCCTCTCCTAGGGTCTTCTGGTACCCAAGGGTCTATAAAATAGCCCGCTTACTATTGGCTGTTCTTCACAACTTGATATTAAGATCCTGTTGCTAAAGACAACACTTACTATTTCATTGAACACAGAGAAGTCAAGCTGGTGAAAATTTCATCCATACTAGTATTCATGAAAGATACTATTGAAAGACAGCTTGCTGAATGGTGTTCTGCTTGCTACTGGAGGAGAAAGGTAATCATCATTACTCAGGTACAAACTCTGTATTCTACAACAGTGACCTGCCTATAAGGTATACTAGTTTTATTGTGGCACAACTGATATGGGAGTAGCCAATCACTTTTTTGGTTGGATTTAAGGCCCATTTTATGAAATGGAACTCATAACTGACCGTTAAAGTAGCCAACAACCTGAGACCAATAGGTCTTTTGGCCTAGGGGAAAACTCCTATTGATATACTTTTATACCAATAGATCAGTAGATCAGTGCTTTGCTTAGCTCACATCAGAGATGGAAAGTAATTTAGAGATCTACAATGGACAATATGCAGAGAATCAGAATCTGGATTTCTAAATGGGATGTCTTTAGAAAACCCTGCTGTCATGTGTAGCAGAAGATGGCCTAATCGGCCATCACTGGGAA